>NW_028301541.1:20470000-20490000 GCF_042242905.1 Orbicella faveolata | reverse complement strand
CTGACAATTTTTTTAATGATATTAAATTTTACAATACATGTATATCCAATAGTACAATGCAATATACAATACATTACTTACAATACTGCTTACTTACACTAATAACAATACACTATATCACTTACAGCTAATTACATACATTACATGTACTTACGATATTTATAACATAATACAATACTCTTCTTACATTATTCACATCTCTTTTTTCCCCTTAAATGATAATTATTATTATTTCACAATAACACATGGTATGAACTTTTAACTTTACACCCTACAGATGACTTATTTACTACCTCAACAAACCAACCATTAAAATGTAACTTCAAACAGAACCAATGCAAACTTGACTTAAACTATACTGTAGATGGAGTGAAACTATACAGTATCTGACAGTGACAAGTACTTATACATGTACCTTACAGATGACTTTTTTATGACCTCAACAACCCAACTAACAAACCTTTCAGCTTTAGACAGAACCAACGCAAACTTGACTAACAACAGATGGAGTGAAACTACACAGCATCTGACACCGACAACTACTTACACCTTACGTTTGACTTAAATGTATTTGTGACTTCAACAAACCAACCCACCAACTTTAACCTCAAATAGAACCAGTTGACACAAAAATTGACTAACAATAGATAGACTGACACTGACATTCTGAAGCCAACAATTACTTACATCTTGAAGATGACTTATTCACAAAAAAATGATGACATGTTCTCAACCTCAACGAACCAGCCAACAAACTTTTATTAACTCCAAACAGAACAAACACATTTACTTGACGAACATTATAGATGGACTGAGACTACACAACATCTTACACTGACAACTACGTACATGTGACAACCGACTTAATTATCAGGACCTCAACAAACCTAAAAACTACACCTGCATGACTCTAGCACTTCATTGTAAAATGAAGAGACTGTCATTGATACTGCAGACTACTACTGACTACCGCCCTGTACCATGATGAACAAAACTTTACGAACTACAGAAACTGCACAAGCTGCATACCAATGTAAGGATTAGCATTGAGTCAGATAATGTTATTATTATATGTAGATGTGTGTGCCACCATTGTTCAAACAAGTGCCTTTTTTTGAGCAAACCACCCTAGCTGTATACTACTGCATGTGATTAACTAGGTCATTGATTGGACTTGGAGATCTCTGTTACTGTATGTAGTTTTCACTCCGGTATGCTTTAGAAATTATTTTAATATGAAATAAATTATTTGGGAAATTGTTTGTTTCATGGTGTAGTCCCGTAGGATGTAGATTGCAATGTTTTGATTGCTTACTGCTGGTCTTCATAATCTTCACCTGGCAATGAGGGCTAGCAGGAAGTTGTCAAACACTGCCATCTGCATCCTATGGGAATACATCATGGGACAGACGATAGCGCACTTTACATTGACCAGCCACCATCTCATTCATGACCAATTTTACATTTTGGATGCATATTATTGAGAGAACTGCATGCTGCAGCAAAGATCTGACTCCATTTAATGAACCAGTTAATCATGAAACCCATTCCATGTGGCTGATTTGAATCCATTGAATGGTAAATATTACTCTTGCACTTGTTTGTTCCATTTGAGTTAGGGTTGAACGTTCCACCATAAGATTCCCTTGAGCAGTGTTTTTTTTTTGTTTCACCCTTTACTTAGATGTGTGAAGTACAGTTTCTCCTAGACAAAGTCTCAAGAATTTTAAAATTGTTTAGAAAAGCTGACAAAAATTAATCAGAAAGAAACAAATCAGTATAGAGCAAATCAATTTAAACCATAATATCAGCGCAGAAATTCTCTTATCTTGTCTCCATATCGTTCTAATAGATACTGATTGGTCATTTTTAAGAACTAAGACAAATTTTCTTGTGATGCATGATCATTTGGTCAATTTTCATGATGTGCCTGGTTCACTCTGTGAGGAGAGACTAGTTGCTGATTATTTTGGGAGGGGCTTAAAGGATTAAACAAAGATTAACAGCAACATCCAGATAATGTTCAACTACATTTCAGGAGTTTATTTCTTCAATTCAAAATTTATACTATTTACAAAACACAAGAAATATGTATGAAGTTCAGTTAAGTTATTTCCTTTGAGGTTTTGCATGGAATGTTACACTTAAAGAAAAATACAAATTTATGCTCAACAAAGTAGGGGAAACAAACAGGGGGCCAGTTATGGTAACTACTAGGTACCTTTTATCTTCCAGGTACATACCTCTACTAAGGTTTCATTCTTAGTCCAGATTTTGAGATTAGAGGGCATCAGCAGGGTACAATCAGCATGTGCACAGGACATCCAGTTTTTCACTATTCTGCTTTTGCTATGGGGTTTGAATTTCTAAGATAAATTACTATTAATTGGGAAAACTCTTAGAATTTAGTCAGCACATTCCTCACTGCTAGAAGGGAAACTTGCTAACTTGCTTAATAATTACTTGTCATTGTATATTTAGTTAGAATCAATATTTAACTTATAAAGTCTAACAACAATTAACATCATGCTGCCATGCAAACTTATTACCTACTGTAGCCTTCATAACTCTTAAATCAGGTTTGCTTTAATATAGTTAGTTAAAATTTGTATTTAGTATATCAGCTGTTGACTTGTGGCCGTGATTCCAAAATAATTTCCTTTTTCAAATGTTTGTTTGTTTTTTCTTTTTTAAGTGCTTGGCGGCTTGATGGTGGTTGTTTAATTCATAAACAAGGGAAGCATTTAATATTATAAATATAAATAATCTCAAGATAAGAATCTTGGATAACAATTATTTCATTTCCAAAATTGTTTGGCCTGGGTTAAAACAGATCAAAACATGTCATTTTGCATTCCATGTTCAGTTGTCTTGATGACTTGAAGTGGGGTGCAAAATGATAACTATTTACTGAGGCTACCACAACATTTATCAGCTTCGTCTTTACATTGTTATCAAATTTTCCTATTTTGTAACACCATAGTTATACTCATCTGGTAATTATTTTAAAATAAATGCTTCCTTTGTTTAGATTAGTTCACTTTGCACAGAAGTAGATCTGCAAGCTCATTAGCCCAAACTGATATTATACAAGCATAAAGTTAATACTTATTTTTGAGTACAACAAAAGTTGCAGTGTCTAGCTAGGTGCTATAATAGTCGTATTGTTGCAACTCCAACAAATTTACCTTCTTGACTGAATTTATTATTTTCAATACTTCTCAAAATGTTCATTAATTTGCAAATGTCATATTCCTTAAGTCCAAATTATGACACTACTGGATTGCAGAAAAGTTTTTGATTGGCAATCTAACTGAAGAATTGACCATTTTTTAATCACTTAGTATTTTTTAGAATTGGGCTATTTTTGTTTTTCAAAGTCTTTTTAATTTTTCATTTCATTTTCAATTTCTCAATTTTTGATCAATTCAATTATTAGTCCTGGCTAATGGTAATGTTTAATATTATGATCAGACAAAGTAAGATCAACAGTCTGCATTTTTGACTTGGTGCTATTTTCTCGTGACTTCTTTTTATTTAATTTTGTTTTAATCTACAAACAGCATCTCAATGCTTTTCCTAAGTGTAAAGAAACCTTTTTGTTTAGCCTCATCAAAGTGATAACCTCACAGCATTAATTACAGAACTTTAATTTGTAATGCAGACTGTTGATGAACATCAATTTATTTTAATTTGATTTACACAGATTGCTTGGTTCTTTCTTGGTGTTGCAAGTCATCATATTTTGAAGGCTCCTTTAGGTCTCCTTTTAACTTTTTTGTGCTTAATTTCCTCTACAAATTATAGGGATTTTTTTCTACTGTTTTCTTTTTAAAGCTTGAAGGCATTTTTGCTTGGCACCCTAGACACACACTTAAGACTAGCTTAAGGTTTCAATCTTGTTTCTTTTTTTCTGGACATGTATCACCAAGAAACAGCCATTTTTTTTCTTTAGTACCGGTAGCTTAGTTATAATGCTAATGAGCTTACATGTATCTACTAATTAAGTTGTTAGGTTCTTATTTAATTCCAGGGCAGAAGGTGGCACACACATCAAGACCAAAGATTGGTCATATTCAAATCTAGCCAATCACGTCCCTGCTGGGTTGTGGAAGCTCTGCCTCTGAGAAGGTGTGTGTTTCTGATGTCCTCTGAAATATTCGAACTGAGAAATCCTGGGAAACTTTATCTGATCCTGTAATTCAAGCTGGGGACAGTTGGACACTTGGAAGAGTTGGCTGTTTGCTCTCAAGTGGGGTGGACAGTGTGAAGGAAGGTGAGAGTTTGCTTTTCATGTCTTTAGGGTTTCACTTAATTTGTCACAATACCACACCATACATTTTGGCCCAGCAAGATGCTTGTTTGCAGTCAATGTATCAGGAAATGTTCCACAACTGAGGACGTAAAACAGGAGTGCTGAATTGTGGGGCTCAAGGAAGGTGCATCTCTAGAGAAAGCATAGACAGAGGAGATCACTGAATTTCATTAGTCTGACCTGATTGGATTTTCACAAATGACATTAAATTGAGCTGAGTCACTGGGGGTCTCTCTGATTGGGTTGCTTCTGGGTCAGGTTTTCTCTCTTTTCTAGGTTTTCATAAAATAAACTTAAACTTTAAAATACTAAAATTATATTCTATCGGCCTGATTATAAACAAAGCACATCTTTTTGAAAACCAATTTTTACTAAGCATTTTCATAAATTTTCAATTTCCCTTTAAAGGAATTTCAAACAACTAAATTATTTTCATTCTCTGTTATAATTTTCATTTAACTTTTAACATAATTTTATAATTTTTCCAAAAAGTTCTTTCATTAGTTTGACACTCCACAAATTTAAGGGAGGCTAAGCACCAGCTTTTGGCACTTAGGTCTCTGGAATTGCCTTGTAACCAACATGAGCTGTGATTGGGTAATGGTTGTCTTGGTAACTGTCAACCAATCATAGCTCATGCTAGTTACCAAAACAATCCAAGAAATCCCTGTGCTGACAGCTTGTGCCTAGTCTTCCTCAACTTTCTGGAGTGTTAAATAGTCATTCTTAATTGCCAATTGGCTATTTCTTAGAAGCTAAATATATAATAGGTGTTTGAAGAATCATTCTTGATTAGTAGGCTGGTTAACTGTTACAATGTAAGTAAATGGGCAACATTCCATTGAACAGTTAATTGGTCTGTTGGTAAGAGTAATTCTAAAGCATCTTTCCTTGATCATTATTTTAAGCACTTTAGTTAATTCACTTTCTAACCAACCTAAATAATCAAACAGGAATTCAAAACAATTTATATAGATATAAATTAAATCAATATAGCATTTCTTTATTCACACTGAAATTTATTTTTTTGACGACACTAAAAATTCACAATTGTAAATATTTTGAGAGGGTGATACTTTTCTAGGTAGGCTCATTTTTTTCATGGGTTTTCTCTTTTTCCACTAAAATCCACTAAAATTCAGAGTTCCTCGGATTGTCACGCAATGCTTCTCTACATAGTGACGAGAAACATTGCGTGAGTAGTCACGGATGCGAACGACGCTTCAATTTCTTGTAATGGCAATTTTTGATTAACAAACAAAAATTTTGTAAATTTCTTCTTTAAAACCATTTCAAGTCAAAACTCAGCTGTCGCAATCAAATTTATTAGTCAATAATTTTCTAGTTTTAAGTCTTGGCGCGAATAACTTTAATTTAAACCCAACTTAACTTTAGCACATACCGACTCCCAAATTTTTGATACTCTTAGCAGCGATTCGGACTAAACCTCTAGCTTGTTTTAGTTTTCAAATAACAACAAGCCCCGCTCAGCTTCGTATGTTAATTGCTCATTTCAGATCACGGATGTTGTCTGGAGAATTGTCTTCCTAAGTATTCATTCATTCGCACGGGAATTTGATTTGCATTTGAATAAACAACTCTCCAGAGTAACGTCACGTGATATGAAATAGGACAAAAAACAAACAAGCTGAATAAGCATAATTAACTAAAACCTTTCGCAATATTTTAATTTTGAAAACAAAAATTAACCTTTTCTCGTTATATATTTAAGGGACCGTTCATTTTTTATGAGGGAGGGGGGGCTGGTGGGATTTGGGAAGCACCATTTAAAAATCGCATGACCCCCCCTCAGCTTACCAATTTTTTCACATGGCCCCCCCTTATAGCGGTCATTTTTTGGGATGACCCCCCCCCAAAAAAAATTGAACAAACAATATTTAGATTTCAACTTTTTTAATATTTCTCTATTATCCCCCTACTTCACGTTATTGTGCTCACTATGAAGACAATATTTACAATCCCTATACTACAGAGAGCTGTTGTTTAAAAAACAAATCAAAAGAAAGAGAAGTCAATTTCGGATCTCCTAGTTATGGCTCGCCCTGAGCGTGTGGCATTTGGCCTCTCATTGGTATCTTCCTCATCTGAATTGATGAATGCAAGAATGACATCACTTGAGTCATCTTCTCCCCTAGAGTCAATGGCATCACTGTCATACTCATCATTGTCACTTTCATCCGTTTCACTGCTGTCAGCACTTACCCTGTTGTCATTTTGTGTCAATGTCCTGGCATTTCTCAGCAAATGGAAAGTTTATAATAAATTTGTATCCTGCCTTGTATGTTTATTCTATAGCAATTTTTTTGATATTCAAACATCATGCCATTTTAAAGTTTTACTAAAATATTTCACGTGACCCCCCCTTTTTCCCTTATTTTTTTGGGATGGCCCCCCCTTGAAAGCCATTTTTTTTCGCATGGCCCCCCCCCAAATCCCACCAGCCCCCCCTACCTTATAAAAAATGAACGGTCCCTAAATCGGCCAATTTCTTTCATCCAAATTAAAGAGAGAGACCTGACATCGGTAGCTTCACAGATGAGAGACTTTCAGCGACTTGTGCTCTTTGGTGAAGTTTGTGGAATGACGGTCGGTCGGAGGTTTGGTCGGAGGTCAGACTGGCGGATTCTGTGTTCAAGTCTTTCTTTGATTTCAACGGTGATGCACTGAAATTGAGCGCCATCCTTTAGCTCTTTGGTTTTTCTTGTCCAGGTTAAGGACATTTCCAACTTAAATGGGTTTCCATCCAAAATATTCCGGGAGGGCGAGCTTATTGACAAATTATTATTTTTCGATACATTGACTCGCGGATAAGCATCTTGAATCAATTTACGAATTTGGCATATAAATTTTTTTAACTTATTAATTCCAAAATTACTCGCGTGTGGCATTGTGACAAATTAAGACTGAGACCCCGGAGGCATGGGGAGCAAACTCTCACTTTCCTTTACGCTGTCCACCCCACTTGAGAGCTTACGGTCAGCTCTCCCAAGTGTTCAACTGTCCCCGGCTTGGATGAAGGGATCAGATAAAACAGACCAGGATTTTTAAGTTGGAATATTAAATGAGGACTAAAGAAACAACACTGACTTGGAGAAGCAGAGTGGAAACAACCCATAAGGCAGGGACACAATTGGCTAGATTATTATTTTTTGTTTTATTTTTTTCATTAAAAGTAATGGACAAGAGAGAATTTTTATTTCAATAAAACATTGTTATCTTTCCTCCTGTGTTGTTTTATTTTGCAATCCAACTATTTGAGTGAACCAGTCAACAGTGGAACAAATGTGGCTGAAGTCAAGTGGAGACAAAACAGACTTTAAGGTGGAGAGAGCTGATTCATAAGAAACTTTGAATTTTCGACGAAGAAAAGTTTTCTGCTTGATTTCAAATGACAACAAATCCTCCTTGAAACGGCGAGAAGCTTTCGTATCTTGGAATTCAAGCTCAGCAGACGTGAATTCCAAGATACGAAAGCTTGCCACCGTTTCAAGGAGGATTTGTTGTCGTTTGAAATCAAGCAGGAAACTTTTCTTCGTCGAAAATTCAAAGTTTCTCATGAATTAGTTCTCTCCACCTTGAAGTCTGTTTTGTCTCCACTTGACTTCAGCCACATTCGCTCAACCAGATAAACTCTCTAAAATAAGCCAAGTTCTGGAGAAGTCTCAAGAAAACTTTGCTGTACGATTAACAGTCTTAGTTTTAGTAAACAGCTCGTTTAAGTCACAGTATGCCACAGATACGTCTTTTCAGCATTACAAAACGCACAAAATATATTTTATTACCGAGCATGCAAACCCTCACGTAAGGGTCGTCGCGCAAAGGGACAAGCGTGACGAGATGTCGCGTCCACTTGCGTGACGATTCTTAGTACCAGGTTGTTTT
This sequence comes from Orbicella faveolata, assembly GCF_042242905.1. Classification (NCBI taxonomy): domain Eukaryota; kingdom Metazoa; phylum Cnidaria; class Anthozoa; order Scleractinia; family Merulinidae; genus Orbicella; species Orbicella faveolata. The sequence continues at coordinate 20,481,782 of NW_028301541.1, read as the reverse complement.
CCAGTTAAATTTTGAACATATCTGTGGCGCAAATTGTGACAGAAACAAACCGTTTACTAAAACCACGCTGGAATCGGCCCGCTTAGTTTTATTGAGACCTCATGTTTACTGTAAACATATCGGTATTAGTCCCAAGCTGGACAACTTAATTCTCCTTACTAATCACCTAATGTGTTTTGATTCTAGTTTTGATAATTTCGGGGTGTATCAAGACAATATCCTGAGCTATTAATTTTCTTTATTCCCGTCAACTGCTTGGAAATGTATTGATATTGTAAGGAGAAATAATGTGTCCATCACTCTTGGGACTAGCTCAGAGTACGTTCTAGTTTTTCAAAACCCTAGACTAAAATTCCATTGTGGGGCTCGCCAGTAAACCCGAGGAAAATTAGAAACCGGATACGAAATGGATATATTCTGGTTGTGCTTATATTTGCTGTCAAGAAAAAGCGAAAAGGTTCCAAAAGCATGTCAAATATACAACCAAAATAAATCAACTCTAGCGACAGCATGCAATTTAACGGCCAAATTTCTGCGTGTTATTCTAGTTCCATAATTTCCAAACTGGCTCTGCAATCAGTTGCTCTTAAAATCGTTTTCTCAACGGTTTCAAAAAAATTCTCAATCTGCTGGAAAAAAAATTTGAAAGAACTGTTTTTCTTTGCAGTTGCTTGGAAAAATTGTAACTGAAAGAAGTTTGCTTTAGCTGAGGTTTTGATCTCCAAGACACGTGCTTCTTGTCTTGCGTGACATTACGTTCTTTTAGTAACACAAGCTAAATCAGTCATGTCTTTAAGAAATGAGATTTAATGACTTGGTTCCTTTTGACTGAACAAGTGTCTGTTGACAAATTTAACGAAGCCTGACCAAACAGCGGTGAAGAAATGAAAATGTTTTGAAAAACGTACCCATAAAGGTTTACAGTAAAATGAAATACAGTCGAACCACCCGAAAGGTGACCTCTTATGGATTTTGTAAAACCAATGGACTGCCTATGAAAGTTTAGTAATTTGGCTGCACAAGGACAATTCTGATACTTTTATATCAGACTTGAGATGGTCTCTTTTCACAAAGTGGTCGCTTAGAGAGGTTCGACTGTGTTTGATATCTTAGACAATCATGCAATGTATTGTACCAAGATCACATCAATAAACAGAGGCTCTCTATAAAATTGAACTTAAAATCAAGTATGTAACTTAGTTTGCCAATCAGGCTGTTTCAGTGTTTGTCTAAATTGTTCTGTCTGCCTGTCTTTCAGGCTGTCCTTCTGACTAACATGGTTGTCTGAAGACATGATTGATTGTCTGTTAGTCCATTTGTTAAGTTGTCCATCTGTCAGCAGGTTCTTCCATCCCTCTTTCTGCTAACCAATTAGTCAGTCAGTATGATAAAAAACGGTACAAAATTTGGTCTTCAGCATTTGATCAGCCACTCAGTCAGTTCATCTGTCCATCCATCTGTAAGTCAGTATATCAGTCGATCAGTCAGTCAGTCAGTCAGTCAGTCAGTCAATCAATCAATCAGTCAGACAATCCAGTCATTCAGTCAATCAATCAACCAAAGAAATAACCAGCCAGTCTGGCAGTCAGGCAGTCAGGCAGTCAATCAATCAAATAATCAGACAATTGAGAAGCTGGTGGTCTGTCAGTCAGTCAGTCAGTCATTCAATCAGTTGGTCCATTAGTGGGTCAGTCAGACAGTCAGTCAGTCAGGCAGTCAGTCAGTTGATCAGTCTGTCTGTCTGTTAGTCAGTCAGTTGGGCAGTCAGTCTGTCAGTCCCAGTCAGTCAATCATTTAGTCAGTTCATCTGCCTGACAGTCAGTTAGTCAGGCAGTCAGTCAATTAGACCATTCACCAGTCAGTCAGTCTGTCAGTCCATTAGTCAGCCAGTCAGTCAGACTGTCTGACAATCAGTTAGCCAGCCAGTAAATTAGACAATCTATCAGTCAGTCAATCAATCAGGCAATTGACCAGTCAGTCCATTTTAAGTCAATCAATCAGTCAGTCAGTTGGTTGGTGAGTCAGTCCCTCCTTCCGCTCTTCCATCCATCTGTCAGTCCAACAGTCAGTCTGTCCATCTGTTCTTCTGTCCATCAGTCAGTCAGTCAGTCAGTCAGTCAGTCAGTCAGTCAGTCAATTAGATAATCCATATCTCAGTCAATCAATCGGGCAATTGACTAGTCAGTCCATTTCTAAGTCAATCAGTCAATCAATCACTCAGTCAGTCAGTCAACTGGTTGGTTAGTCAGTCTGTCCATCTGTTCTTCCATCGTCTGTCAGTCTGTCAGTCTGTCAATCAGTCAGTCCATTAGACCGTCCATCAGAGTGTCAAACAGTCAGTCAATCAATCAGGTGATTGATCAGTCAGTTAGTTAAATAGTCTGTTGGTCGAGTAGGACTTTTGAACAGGGCTAAGTAATATTTTAACAATTATTTGACTAATTAATTCAAAACAGTATTTGTTAAAAAAAGTGTGTTCTTTGAGAGCTCTCTTACTCATTGTGTAAATCAACCATGGTAGAGTAGATTGCATGACTGAGTGTAATTTATCAATGTTGAACTTGGCTTATTCAAGAGCTTTCTTTACCTGGTTCACCTAAAAGCTGGATTGCAAAATAAAACATGCAGCCCTTCTTAAGATAATAGCTTGAAGCTTTGATCCACTTGGTCACTGATGTCATCTGATCTGAAAATGAAAATCAGGATTAAGTAAAAAGAAATATAAGATACCTAATTACCAGCTACATGTACTAAGCACACAATAAACAGAATCATATAATGTTACTGACAGTAAACTTTCAAGGAATGATTGCTCTCCTGTGCTTCAAGTACTTTTTCTTCCCATGTCCTTATATAAACATGCACAAAACTTGCCCTGCAAAATGCATACCAAGCGTTTATACACTTTGGCTTGCTAAAGTATGTTTTTTTTTTCTGACTACTCATGCCGCCATATTTACATGTACTGTAATTCCATCATGTAGGCCAAAACATTTGGAGAAAAAAACTGCTTCACTGTCTGGTCAATTAATTGACAGTTTGAATGTTGGGGTTGTTTTAACATTCTAAACAGAGCAATTTATTGCACACTCATAAATTGCATTTTTCTTCTGACTTTGCTAAGCTCACAGCAGCACCATTTGAAAAACTTGTTTTGGATGCTCAGTTTTGCAGGTAATTCCATCAAAACAGAATGAGACAAAGTTAAAAAGTCTCTAAAACTTGGCCTAGTTAATGTTATGAATATTGCAAAAATGCAGTAAAAAATAATACCTGGCACTCAAGTTATTATTTTTGTAACACATTTTAAATTTTTTAGCAACCACTGAAATTTATATCTTTAGGATTAGTTTTAATTTTTATGATGTAAAGCGCACTTGACCATTTCATGGAAAGTAGTGCTATAAAAATGTTGAACATTATTATTATTCAAAAAGACAGAGGTCACTGTGCTCTTTTTTGCACCATATGGATGGCCGGTTTACAACTTTTCGACCCTCAAGGTTTTGCTCAGGAACCCTAATCAGGAAGTGGAACTATAATTTCTGAAAAATCTCATTTCTTTCATTAATCTTACATTGTAAGCTCTTTCAACTGAACAGGAATTAAGATTCAAGTGAATATGTGAAAGATCAAATATTTGAACTGCAGAGAAAGATATGAGTACATGATTGATCATAGCAGTTATACACACAACTTAAACAGCTGCAAAATTAAAGCCTGATAAAAAAATTCAGGCTTGAACGGGATTCAAACCCATGATCCCTGCAATAAAGCATTGCTCCAGTATCGCGGAGGCCATGGGTTCAAATCCTGTTCCAGCGTGATTTTTTTTTCAGGCTTTAGTTTCACAGCTGTTTAAATTGTGTGCATAACTGCGATGACCAATCATGTCTTCATAAGAATTAAGATTATTAAGCATGGAATTAAAGAATTCTGTCCATGCATACATAACCAACATTTACTAAAGGAATGTTCTGTAAAGTATTCAAATTATTTCAAGCCAGAATTTTATACTTTTCTTTAAATTGCAATATACAGTAGTCAGCTGTTTGTCACTTAAATTTCTGCATTAAAAAGTGGGGGTCACCGTGCACATTGAGGGGAAAACTAACATTTGTCGAGCTTAGCTTGAAGGAAATCTCTCAATGATTATGCTTATGACATGAAAATTATGCACAGCAAGGATGGGTAATGCAATTCAGCGGAATTGCCTTACAAGATTACCTTTTATTGTTGTTTAAGTTTAATCTACCTTTCACTGATTGTGGTTATTTCATTCTCATACATCAAAGAAATTACTTAATATTATTATCACTTTGTTGGGCATTGTGATGCATTTTGTGGGCTAAAATGGAGAATTTGGCAGGCTAAAATGTATTTTAGCCTGCTGAAATAAACCAATGAAAAGTGAGAATCAAACAATGGTACGATGTAAGCTGGCAACATTTGGGAAATGTAGCAGTTCTCATAAAGTCTCACATGAATGGCTTGCTATCCTTTGAAAGAACAATAGAGCAAACAACAGAAACAATGCCCCTAGTCCTAAAACAATAACAGCTTCTGACAATGAAGAGAATTACAAGCTTATGAGAGCCGCTACACCTCTGCAACATTCTTAGTCGTCTGTTTCTTTCAAGAGAAGCCTTTGATGTAAATACCCTGTGTAGTAGCTCCATGGCCAATGGTGAAGTTGCTGTGAGTTTTGTGGCTTCAAGCCAAATGCACTCAGTTCAACCAATTATGACAATATTATAAGCCAAACTGTCAGTTTAGCAATTGTACAAATAAGCTTTTTCGAACTTTCCTTTCATGTCTTCTACAATTTTTCAAAACTCAAATGGCAAGATTTTGTAATTACTAGCCAGCAACGCTTGATGTATTATATATTTTCATTGTGGGAAAGTAAAAGCCATTCAACTTGTAAATGCTTGCGTGATTGTTCAAACTGTTTTGTTGTCATTTTTTCAGTTTAGATTTTCTCAATGCCTTCCAAAGTGATAATAATAGTAATAGAGTTTATGTTCTTGGGCATAAATATGTTTTGAGCCGTTCTCAGAACTCATTTTAACTCTCGCCTAGTAGCTCAGGCTAAAATGAGTCTGAGTTGGGCCCAAAACATATTTATGCCCACAAACATAAACTCTATTGTTTTAATATTTTGAACCATTGCTAAGAAAAATTTATTCCCATAATGATTATAACCTTGTCACATTTGGTCAGTTCAGAGTTATTTACTGTGTTTTAACTTTTTCATGATCAGTAACACTCTTAAGGATACTGTGACTCAGCTTATTACTTTACAGAAATTTCTTTCCTTTACTTAATGCTTCATTTTAAATCCTCTTTTCTACTATGCAGAGATTTTTGCTATGTAGGTCTAAATATCAAAATTTCTGAGAAGGCACAATTTCACAAAAGGAATGCAAAACTGTTTCCAACCTTTATATATTGAAGCTCAACAAAAAAGACCTGGATTTAATGAAACAGAGCATTTCCTTTAGCATTTAAAGAAACTGGAACAAAAGCCACCCAATATATTTCCTCTTTCCTTTTGCAAAAGTTTTTCTGTTTTTCTCATATTTTGCAACTGGTGTATTCACAACTTTTGTAGAAGTAGAAGTTGCAATGTGCTTAGTAGGAGTTGCAAGGGCCAAGAGCTTTGCCACACTAGGAGGGTTGGAGAGAAATGTAACTCATTTGCAAGCTACTGAATTGTTTACCATTTCCTGCACTGTACCAAGATCACATGAATAAATGGAGGCTCTATATAAAACTGAACTTAAAATCAAGTATCTAACTTAGCTTGCCAATCAGGCTGTTTGTCTAAATTGTTCTGCCTGTCTGTCTGTCTTTCAGTCTTTCTTTCTGACTAACATGGTTGTCTGTTAGTCCGTTTGTTAAGTTGTCCATCTGTCAACAGGTTCATCAAGCCCTCTTTCTCCCAATCAATCAGTTAATCAGTACGATAACGAAGGATTCAAAATTTGGACTTAAGCATTTGATCAGTCATTCAGTCAGTCCAGCTGTCAGTCAGTCAGTATCTCAGTCAATCAGTCAGTCAGTCCATCAATCAATCAGTCATTACAATCAGTTGGAGAATCAATCACCCAGTCAGTCAGTCAATCAATCAGTCAGTCAGACAATCCAGTCATCCGCTAATTACCTTCGTCCAGGGACGGTCCTCACAAGTTGTCAACAAACACGTCTCTACATTCCATCTCCTGGTTCCGACAAGCAAAAAAGTGAAGAAAGTTAGCTTATGACCCAGATTAAGTAATATCACTGGTTCAAGCCGTTTTGAAACAAAGAACAAACCTTTCAAACCACGATAAACTCAATTTTCCACTATTTTTCTTGCACACGTGCCAAAATGGCGGAGACGAACTACGCTCGCAAAGATCACTGGGAAATAGCCGGAGGTAGTGGGGAGGGAGGGAGGGAGGATGGAGGGATATCTTGAGTTCTGACAGGAACCATAGTCTCCAATTATGGCTCCTGGTTCTGAAAATCGACTCTACATCGTACTTTGAGGAAAAAACAGCACAAAAACAATTTTTTATAAATTTTGTTTCGGCCACCAATTCTATTTGGCCATTCTCCGAAACAAGAAGAGACTTCAACAAAAGACGTTTACAGCTCATCTTCATCTCTGTTCTTCATACTGGTCATTATCAATTACGCGTAACCAAAATTATACATGAAATCAGGAGCCCATCACTCCCGATAAAATACAAATTCCTGTCCTCAAACTGGCTAAGCTGCGATCAGGTGTTTTGCCGTTAGCAAAAGAACCCCTGATCGCAGGTTTAAAACTAGCTAGCACTCTCGGCATGGGAGAGCTGACTGTTGGAAATTTTTTGAAAGGAATTCCATGAAAGCAACAGAACATTACGTCACATTTGTTCCTTCTTCTATTAAACGGCAGCGTGCTTGCCATGAAGCAAATGCTTATTCTTCACGTTTTTTTTTTTTTTATCAACATATTGTAAAAGTGATGACACTACTCGCAGGCTAACTTAAATCCTGTGTACTCCCGGATAAAGAGAATTGATCTTTTTTTCAAATCCGTCTCCAGCGAAAGCGGAAAATAGCGCAGTATGTACGACATGTACGAGAGAGGAGCAGCCTGTGGACTTGAAGAGCCTAGACACGATCGCCGCTTGGCTACAGTTATTGTCCCTTTATTAATTTGTTTATTCCCTTCCTGAGTTAGTGAGGGCTGATTACTTTGACGCGAAATTACAAGTTGCGTTCGCGCACGAAACAAACTACCCGCGCGTGTAATCCCGCTGGCCACGTCATTCATTCTCCATCCCATTCAAACAAAAACTTCATTAAACAATCGTAAACGAAGAACGACAAACACGGGATCTTTCGAGCCTCGTGCGTGACCGAGTCGCCTTACGTTAAACACTTATTTCCCCACAAAGATTTGCCTTTTGAATTAATGTTTCTATTTTAATATAAGAACGTACGTTCACGTTGAGTCGAACATCAAAGAATATATAACATAGACTCTGAACGCACAGTAGGCATTCACGTTTTTGCAATCACATTAGTCATTGCCGTTAGTTTGGGGAAGCTTAGAACTTCCTAAGACAGTCTTGAAATAATGCGCATTGCGAGAAAGAGTTAGTGAAATGAGGCACAAAAGACTATGCTGTTGGTCATTGATTTTTATAATATTTGGTGGCTCCTAAAGGAGCCGTTTGTTTTGGCGGGAAACCCACTAAGTGAGTTTACTTGCTGCTGGTGTACTTGGTCACAGCCTTGGTTCCTTCACTCACGGCGTGTTTGGCCAGTTCACCGGGCAGAAGCAGCCTGATGGCGGTCTGGATCTCGCGGGAGCTGATGGTTGATTTCTTGTTGTAGTGGGCAAGGCGGGAAGCTTCGGTGGCGATGCGCTCGAAGATGTCGTTGACGAACGAGTTCATGATGCCCATGGCTTTGCTGGAGATACCAGTGTCAGGGTGAACTTGCTTCAACACCTTGTAGATGTAGATAGCATAGCTTTCCTTTCTCTTTCCCCTTCTCTTCTTCTTTCCATCAGCCGCGGCCTTTGCCTTACCGGCTTTCTTCTCGCCTTTCTTTCCTGCAACTTTGGGTGCCATGTCTGTAGACTAGAATGGATTGGAATAAAGACTAGATGATGCATTTTGTATTTATAATACAATTTTGAAAGAATCAATTACCATAAGGATCCAAATTCTCGATTCCTAATTGGTCAGACCTTAGGGGTCATATTATTTTGCATGTGGTTTGTTTATACCACTTTGAGTCTTTGTTATCCCTTGTCAAATGAAAAGTTCTTATTGGTGCATTTCGATCCTCTATATTCAACTAGTGGCAAATAAAACGTAATGCCTATCTCTTCTGTTTCATTCTCTCGGAGGCTTATTGTCGTAAGTTTTACATTCAATCATGTCTGGTCGCGGTAAAGGAAAAGCAAAGGGCACCAAGTCCAAGAGCCGCTCATCCCGAGCAGGGCTTCAATTCCCAGTTGGTCGTATCCATCGTCTTCTCCGCAAAGGCAATTACGCTGAGCGTGTTGGCGCCGGTGCTCCAGTGTACTTGGCTGCAGTTCTCGAGTATTTGAGCGCCGAGATCCTCGAGTTGGCGGGCAACGCTGCTCGTGACAACAAGAAGACAAGAATCATCCCCCGTCATCTTCAGCTGGCTGTCCGTAATGACGAGGAGTTGAACAAACTGCTCGCCGGCGTCACCATCGCACAGGGAGGCGTTCTTCCCAACATCCAGGCTGTACTTCTGCCCAAGAAGACCGAGAAGAAAGCCAAAGCCTAAATAAGCTTTGACTCACAAAAAACGGCTCCTTTAGGAGCCACCAAATATAACAAAAGTCTTGACCAACGTGAATACTAATATACAAAGAAGACAAACCTTTGATAAAATCGGTTCTACTTTCTAGTTTAGCTCTAAAGCCCCGCGCCTTTTCTGCTTCTTTATTCAAGCTGAAACATGGTACTCAGTTTGTTGAAGTCCAGTATTCACAAATTCATTATTGCAATAGCACGCAAATATAAATCGGATTTTCGAATAACCGCGCGCAATCTATTCTGCGGACTTTCGTACACACCATATATAAGTCTTGCCAGAAGCATATACACATGCCGAAAACCAAGAAATAATTATGAGCAGCCTTGCGCAAGCCTTTTTCCCGGTATGCGAACCGTTAAAGTTGTGCGCGAGAGCAATTTGGTCGACCGTTGCAGAAATGGCGCCAAAACCTCGCATAAACAAACAATAAAAGCTCACTCATTATTCGGCTGAAAGGATATCGTAAATGAAAAGGCAGCAATGAAAAGGCGCCTTGTCTTGGCGCGAGATCTGTGGTTGAAGCCTCATTAATTATTTGGATCTTAGATACGCTGCCTTCATACACGCGTTATACATTAGTGTTTGTAATATCTTGTGTCTTATATCATGGATCATAAAGAAACATTTTATTGGTCATGACTTTTGAGATATTTGGTGGCTCCTAAAGGAGCCGTTTGTTTGTGTTGGCAGGCTGTGTAGTCTAACCGCCAAATCCGTACAGAGTACGGCCTTGTCGTTTCAGAGCGTACACCACATCCATGGCTGTTACAGTCTTTCTCTTGGCGTGCTCGGTGTATGTCACAGCATCACGGATCACGTTCTCGAGGAAAACTTTGAGAACACCACGAGTCTCCTCGTAGATCAGGCCAGAGATTCGCTTGACACCGCCACGGCGAGCAAGACGACGGATGGCTGGCTTGGTGATGCCTTGGATATTGTCACGAAGGATCTTTCGGTGACGCTTAGCGCCTCCTTTTCCTAGACCTTTGCCTCCTTTACCGCGACCAGACATGATTGCTTACTTGTATCACTGAGAAATAACCAACTAAGTGCCGTTTATGATATTTATAAGGTGAAGAATGACCTCTTAGAAAACACAACACGAATATGCGTGTCCTTATTGGCTAACTGCATACAACAAAGCCAAGGGTCAGGTAATACTGTTGATTATCATAAAACACCGGTGTTCGTTTTCATTCACACTACACGAGCGAGGAAAACAAGTCTTTTCTGTTTATAAAACCTGAATAAAACTTCGTAAGGAAACAATTGTTCAACTTTCTATCTACGCTATGACTTTTTTCTTTAAGTCACAGCGAAAAAATTGTAAAAATCCCTGAAATAAAAAGATTCAAAGTTTCTTCGGATCGAAATACAGTCACAAAACCGTGAAATTATTTGGTGATGTTATGTTCAACCAATCAAATCTCTTTGTTTCAAACCAATCAGGAACAAGCCCGCCAAGTATAAATCCGTTTGTAACGTTATTTTGATCTTATCCCTGATATTTCTCGATATCGAACATGGCTCGTACAAAGCAAACTGCTCGTAAATCAACTGGTGGAAAAGCTCCACGCAAACAACTCGCCACAAAGGCAGCTCGTAAGAGCGCTCCTGCCACCGGTGGAGTCAAGAAACCTCATCGTTACAGGCCTGGTACAGTCGCTCTTCGTGAGATCCGACGTTACCAGAAATCCACCGAGCTGCTGATCCGCAAGCTGCCTTTCCAGCGTCTTGTGCGAGAAATCGCTCAGGATTTCAAGACCGATCTGCGTTTCCAGAGCTCCGCGGTGATGGCTCTTCAAGAAGCTAGCGAGGCTTACCTTGTTGGTTTGTTTGAAGACACTAACTTGTGCGCCATCCACGCCAAGCGCGTCACCATCATGCCCAAGGACATTCAGTTGGCCCGCCGAATCCGTGGAGAACGAGCATAAAGTGGACAGCAAAGTCCTTCACAAAACAAACGGCTCCTTTAGGAGCCACCACATGAATAAAAGCAATGACCAACTGATTTGTATATGACAACAAATTATGGTATTCCCTTCGCAGCAGATAAAATATATGAGTTAATAGCAGAGAGCTGTACAGACATAGCACCTTGACTCAAAGGCGGAGTACTTGTAGGGAAAAATATTAAAACGCGAGGCGACGTTGCGTTAAGTAGAAAGAAACCTTTTGGACCAGGGAAGGATATGAACCAGAATACTTTTTTGGGGGTTAAAGTTGTAAAAATCCGAATCAAGGTATCTCAAGTAATTAGTTAGCGGTACTGTATGGAAAGAGCCGAGTACCCAGTTTACTTTACTTAAGATTTCAGACTTTCTCGGGCACTGAGCGAGTTTCGATCGAGCGCGCAAACTAAAAACGATTCGCTATCGACGGGATAAATCACTATCCCGCAGATAGCGCGCGTGGTTTGTTTTGTTAACAATTATCCTCTGGATAGCCATTTATCTAGTGGATAGCGTTATCCAACCTAACAACCGGGCCTTGATAGTTTTAAAATGAATACCCGGTAGAGTGCGTTGAAGACATTTTGTGATTGTTTTATCGATCAACTGGCTTTGCGTGAAATGCACTCGAGATCACGAGTCACGCAACATCAACACAACAGATTGTTCTGAAACCGTGTCAGTCAGGGCGAGCTTTCAGCGACAAATCTTTAGATTTCTTCTTACAAGAGTTTCCTTTAAAATAAAATTGACTGTCGAGTAATTTTTAACCTATAGGTGTTTTTACGGGCAAGGAATAGAAGAGAGGGCGAGCCAAAAGCTTTCACAGAACAACTTCATAGCTTTAGAAACCCAAAGAAAGGATTATTTTTTTTTTGCACTTGAGTACTCTGTTGATTATTGATCTTTTATTTGATATGGTGGCTCCTAAAGGAGCCGTTTTATTTGGTGAAGGAGCGCCTCACTTAAGCTTTCTTCGCTGGTTTCTTGGC
>NW_028301541.1:20457500-20465000 GCF_042242905.1 Orbicella faveolata | reverse complement strand
CGCACGTTTAAAAACGTTTGCTCGTATTGCAATCAAAAAGGGCAGACAGGAAGGCAACTCAGTGCATTGTAAATACAAGATTTCAACAAACCGAGTACCATGTTTCAGTTTGAATTAAGACAAGCCCGAATAGGTCCTTTCAATCCAATAATGGGTGAGCTTTGTTTGTTCATGCGACGCTTTGGCGCCTTTTCTGCAACGGTCGCCCTAATTTGCTCGCGCGCTCAACTTCAACGGTTCGCAGTTCTAAATTTGATTTGCTAAAAGGGTTTGCGTGCCGGTGAAGCTTCTCGTAATTCTTTCATGGTTTTTGCAAGCTTAATTAAAAGCGCTTTTAAAGATGTGCGAGCCATATGGTGAGTAGGTGTAGCGCGTGTTTATTTAAAAGTGCGATTTACATATCCGCGCGAAAGATTCTAACGTTTGCGCGATCATGCAGACAAAAGGACCGATACGTAGGAAATTTTTTTATTTCCTAGCTGTAAATACTGGGTTTTAACAAACCGAGAGTACCATGTTTCAGTTTGAATAAAGAAACAGAAATGGTGCAGGGCTTTTGAACTTCATAGAACCACTTCATATATTATTATTCATGTCGGTCAAGACTTTTGTTATATTTGGTGGCTCCTAAAGGAGCCGTTTTTTGTGAGTCAAAGCTTATTTAGGCTTTGGCTTTCTTCTCGGTCTTCTTGGGCAGAAGTACAGCCTGGATGTTGGGAAGAACGCCTCCCTGTGCGATGGTGACGCCGGCGAGCAGTTTATTCAACTCCTCGTCATTACGGACAGCCAGCTGAAGGTGACGGGGGATGATTCTTGTCTTCTTGTTGTCACGAGCAGCGTTGCCCGCCAACTCGAGGATCTCGGCGCTCAAATACTCGAGAACTGCAGCCAAGTACACTGGAGCACCGGCGCCAACACGCTCAGCGTAGTTGCCTTTGCGGAGAAGACGATGGATACGACCAACTGGGAATTGAAGCCCTGCTCGGGATGAGCGGCTCTTGGACTTGGTGCCCTTTGCTTTTCCTTTACCGCGACCAGACATGATTGAATGTAAAACTTACGACGATAAGCCTCTGAGAAAATGAAACAGAAGAGATAGGCATTACGTTTTATTTGCCACTAGTTGAATATAGAGGATCGAAATGCACCAATAAGAACTTTTCATTTGACAAGGGATAACAAAGACTCAAAGTGGTATAAACAAACCACATGGAAAATAACATGACCCCTAAGGTCTGACCAATTAGGAATCGAGAATTTGGATCCTTATGGTAATTGATCCTTTCAAAATTTTATTATAAATACAAAATGCATCATCTAGTCTTTATTCAAATCCATTCTAATCTACAGATATGGCACCCAAAGTTGCAGGAAAGAAAGGCGAGAAGAAAGCCGGTAAGGCAAAGGCCGCGGCTGATGGAAAGAAGAAGAGAAGGGGAAAGAGAAAGGAAAGCTATGCTATCTACATCTACAAGGTGTTGAAGCAAGTTCACCCTGACACTGGTATCTCCAGCAAAGCCATGGGCATCATGAACTCGTTCGTCAACGACATCTTCGAGCGCATCGCCACCGAAGCTTCCCGCCTTGCCCACTACAACAAGAAATCAACCATCAGCTCCCGCGAGATCCAGACCGCCATCAGGCTGCTTCTGCCCGGTGAACTGGCCAAACACGCCGTGAGTGAAGGAACCAAGGCTGTGACCAAGTACACCAGCAGCAAGTAAACTCACTTTGTGGGTTTCCCGCCAAAACAAACGGCTCCTTTAGGAGCCACCAAATGTTATAAAAATCAATGACCAACAGCTCCTCTTTTGGCCCCTTATCTGAGTATTCATTATAAACTCATTTTTGTGGTGTGCAAACTCCCCACTGAACGGAGAATGTAGTATCGATGACATTAGCCTGTAGACGACGATTAGTCCCTGCTCCGCTTAGTCCGTTTGTGCGTGACCCGAAAGAAAACCGGGAGAAAAAAAATGGCCGCGCGAATTCCTGCCGGCGAGAGGCACGCGCGTCTCACCTTCAGGATTTCACGCGGCCATTTTTCCCTCGCGGGTTATTTACGGTCTCGCTCGACGGACAAACGCTCTCTCCGATTTTTCGTTAGGAGACGGCGGCTGTGACAAAGGCTACATGATACTCTGGGCCTACTAAATTACATCGGCAAAGCGGTCCGGTCACGCGTGGTTCTGGAAAAAAGCTTAAGTTCCATAATTTATTCGCTTTCGTAGCCTCACGCAGAAAGTCTTTATCTTCGTCATCATCGCGTTTGTGACCGACGGAACGGTGTAAACCGCGCTCTATTGTCCTTGGGTAAGAAGATCAAATGGGCTAAGAGTGGGCGATTGCAAAACGCATTTTATCGAACGCGTGACGGCCGTTGCCTTGTGTCACGTTCCGTGAGATTTATCGAGTTCATCGCGCGCGTGGCACGACCTCACGCGTATTGCCCCCAGTCCCAATAAACGAGCTGCGTGGCTGCATACAAAACTGTCGTGATCAGGCAACTTTTTTGGCGGTCTTATCATTGACGCGATGACATTATATTTAATTATACTTATTTTTTTCCCCGCAACTAACAAGAAGATAGTAGGAGGGTAAAAAGAATTTTTTCCCATGGCAATCTTCTTATGGAGAGCTTAGAGATTGCTCAAACATTTGTTCCGTAGCACATGATGACAGCACGCATCTGGAGTAGTGACCGAGAGCCTTGAACAGGTTTATCTGGAGTCGAGACTATGCCATCTCCCGTGCTCTCTCGTCTCCGTTTCGGCTGTGTAACGTTTGATTCCGCGTTTGGATTGCCAACAACAGTCCCTCGGTTTAAAGCCGAAATTAGCTAATTAACAAGATTCTCTAGCCTTGATCAATAAAATAGAAAGATCAAGGAATAAAAACAAATTAATAATAATAATAATAATAATAATAATAATAATAATGGTTTAATGATGACTTTTCTACAGAGTAGTTCTACATTTCTACAAATTGTTGCTGTGTAGCACTTTGAATTGAATTGCATTAGATTAAGTTTACAAAAAGTGCTTAAAGGTATTTTTAATTTTAGAGACGTCTCCGAAAATACCTTTAAGCACTTTTTTGTTAACCTAATCTATTGCTGGTTTTCAGTGTCACGCAATTCAAAATAGATCAAAGTAAAAAACAAAACCGGTCAATAGATAAAGTCCAGAATCTGGGAAATAAAAGAAGGTAAATATGCAAAGACTCTCGCCAAAATTCTGGTCACAGCAATTTTTCTTATGCGAGATATGCGAAGAAATTTTTTACCCAAATTTACAGAGATTTGTATGGAGACGCCATGCTGGTGCCCATCCGTATGGGCACCAACATGGCGGCCGGAAACCACCAGAAACATCTGTCACTGAGTTTTGCTACAAAAACGTGAATTTATCCCTCGAGAAACTCTAAAACATTAAAATAATACTTCTTCTCAGACATGAACTGTTCAGATAGCCAAGTTCCCCAAAATAAGTCACTTTTTTAACCATCATGACAGCTCTCTAGGCCGTCATGTAAATGCCGCGTCACGCAAAAGCTTACAAATTCGAGCGTAGTGTATCACAAAACCAAGACCCCATTCGGAGCGAAAATTTGTATGAATATTAGTTTTCAGCTGCTCTTATACATCATTAAAGTAAAATCTCAGGAAGATCAATAGTTTCGTTGTTTGAATTTTAGTGACGTCACGTGAAAACCAGCTATTAGAGGGATCAAGGACCCAACACAATCAACGACAACTGCAAATGACATCTTAAGAGTTCAGTTTATGTAAGTCAGTGCAAAACAGTAACAAATATCCATAGCTATTCAGTTCTAATTTGCGTTGTACATTCAGTTCTAAAAGTTTCACCTAACTTGTATAGTGGTGGTGTCTTGTTAGGCGAGTCCAAAATTTCTGTAAAATTCCTGCAGAGATGAAAGCGGAAGAAAATTTAATGTGACTTAAAAAAAGAAGAGTTTGAAAAATTGATGTTGTTATTGACCAATCGATAACTCAAAATCCAAGAGTACTGTTGTTTTACTTTCGCATATCGTCCTATGCCTTCTGAGAATTACGCGCCTTTATTTTGATCAAGAAAACTGGTCAGCCAGTTCATTTTGAGGTTCCATTTTATTTAAAGGTACCGTAAGTTTTCGCCTCCTAGAAACAAATGCGCGCAGATGACGTCAACTTCCTGGCTCCACACTGGTCGGCTCGCTGCGTTCTTTCAAATAGGATTGTGTTAGCGTCAGTCTCCCGTCCCGATTTACGCTACTGTACCAAACTCGAAGCTCGCTGATCATAAGTCGGCGGAGACAAAGAGCGCCTCTATCTTACGACTCAACCAGGAAAACAAGGTAAACAAGGTGAATAAGGTCTTTTTTTTACATTTCTCGAGAGATCCCTTGAGAAGGATCATGCAGGAAATAAAGTCAGGCATGTTGAACGGCTGGCTCTTAAGAGTGATGACGTCGATAAAATTGACCAGTCATAATGCGCGTACTGTTACAGTCAAACCTGTATATAACGGTCACCCTTAGGAAATGGCCAGGTGACCGTTATATACCGGGTTACCGCTATACACAAGTTTCCTTTAAACTCCCCGTGAAGTCAATAAACAGTATTTTTATTTGCAAATAATCACTCAATTTACGTTTCATTGACAATAACGAGTAACAGCAACGCAATAAACACATAAAAAGGCCTACAAAATGTCCATGCATGGTGTACTTTAAAGGGCGTGTAGTATACTTGGATCTAAGTTTCCATGTAGGAAAAGCTTTTAACGTAACAATATGGATTTCAAGAAGAAAAAAAATCGGTAATAGTTTTCTGATATTTCGGAGTTCGAAGCCTGATTTCATGTAGTATGTCATTAACTTTACTCAGTGTGAAAGAAAGTTCTTCATGGTCATGTATTAGTAATTGTATTTAGTACTAATATTTGTATTTTTGTGCGACCCCTGCCTTGGTGGCTGCTATTTAACGAGCTGATGAATAACGCTTGAAATTATTCGTTAATCGTTACCCAATTTTGTGACCGTTATATACAGGTAAAAGATAATGAAATTGTTGATTCAGGAAGTCTAAAGGGTGACCGCGCCCGTTATATACAGGTGACCGCTATATGCAGGTCAACTTAACAGTAAATATAAGGGATGAGTTTTGGCAAGTTGTTCAGTGACCGTTATACACAGGGTGACCGCTTTATACAGGGCCGTTATATACAGGTTTGACTGTAGGCAAGAATAAATAGAATCCGAAACTTTTCGAGTTTGTGAACAATTTTTTCCCTAACTGAAAACAGGTAAACAAATATCTATTATTACCTTGCTTATGACCAAACCGCCCTTTGTCTAGTACGGTATTATTCCCACGTGCTGCCCATAGAGGAACATAAGCTGGTGTTGTCCATGTACCACGACCAGCTATTCTTCTGACATCTTTGTGTCTATATGATCCCGAAGACGTACCAACTACCCTCCCTCCTGTAGCTTCAAAAGGTCTTGAATCTCGCCGTAAGCTCCGGCTTCTCACGTGTTTATTAAACTCTTTAATGTCTTCTTCTTCCGAATCCGACTCTAATCCCCAAAACTTATCTCTTTCCTTTAACCATCTTTTGCATTCTTCGCATCGTGTAATTCACGCTTTAGGACTTTTCTTGTTTGAGATCGTCCTCATCGCTTCTAACTCCAGATGTAGTCTTTGTACTAAGGTTTCCACAGCGCGCATCTCAAACTCTTTGTAACTCTCTCATGCATTGCTGAATCGTGTAGTCTGCCGAATTCACCAGCTCTGAACTAATCTTTGTGCGTCTCCTTGCTGATGCTAAACGTGTCTTTCGCTCCTTTAGAAAACCCTGAAGACTATTAATCCTGTCTTGAAGTATCTGGACAGTTGATTTGAAACGCTCTGTGCTATCATCGGAAGTCTCTGATCTGCCGAGCCTTCCGAGCAGGTGAACCCGGCAAATCAAACCTTACTTTGTACATGTACCGTGGAAGAGTGGATTTCAGTCTTAAGTTTGATTGGCCGAGTGTTTCCTTCCTTAGCACTGATTCTGCTCCATATCTCATCATCATCTACGGGGTAAGACAGACTGAATTAAAATAATAGCTGATGACAATTTAGTGTAGCACTAGAACTGAAAGTCAGAAAGACTTGATCTGGACATAGCGTCGCCTTGGCGTACTCAAATAGCTAATGTCGGTCAGAGGCTATGGTTTCTCAATGGACAGTGTGTAATGATAAATTAGTCATTTAGAAGTTGTGCTAATGATACAAATATGTTTAAACTGATTTCAGTCGGTCTGTCGATTAGTCAGTCAGTCAGTCAGTTAGTTAGTCAGTCATTTAGTCATTTAGTCAGTCAGTCAGTCAGTCAGTCAGTCAGTCAGTTAGTCAGTCAGTAATTTAGTCAGTCAGTAATTTAGTCAGTCAGTCAGACAGGCAGGTAGCAGGCAGGAAGGCAGTCAGTCAGTCTGTCCTGTCTGTCATTCAGTTAGTTAGTCAGTCAGTATGGCAGGCAGACCGTTTTTCAGTCACATTGTCAGACTGACTATTTGTCAATCTCAGTTCTGTCAGACAGTCAATCAGTCAATCAGTCATTCAGCCAGTCAGTCTGTCTGTCTGTCTGTCTGTCTGTCCCTGTCTGCCTGCCTCTGTCTGTCTGTTTGCCAGTCAGTAAGTCAGCCAGTTATATTTAGAGAGAAAAGCTGATTTACGTTGGTTTTGCTTATTTAGACCTCGGTAAGTCCAGCAATAACGAAAAATTGATAATATACAGTGGCTAAGTAATTATTCATTTAAGATTTTTCATATCATTATGAACATTTTAAATAACTTACCTTCCTCGATAATATAAATTTTTGAATGCTCTATAGTGTCTTCCAGATCGAAACTCGTGTCTACCAAGTCCATTCTCATTTTAATCTCATTTAATTCACTGAATAGTTCGTCTAACGCCATTGCTTTCACGTGGCTTTTCAAGTCTTTTAAAACTTCTTCAATCTCCGTAACGTCATTTCTTCCTAAACGCTTAGTGATGCACGTTCTTGTCAGAGTCTCACGAATATTTTCCAAAGCCTCTAAAATGACAAGTTTGTCTTGTTCGTCGGCTGCTGCAAGGAAATTCTTGTACAGTTTTAAAATTGAGTGTAGTTTCGTTAAGAGCTGTTCGTCTTTGCATGGAACTTTCCTCGTCGCCATCAGTAGTCTTTTTTTTTTTAAGTAAACCTTGATAACAATTTTCATTCACATTTTCATCTTTTTCCCGGCACGTTTACATATCCTGGTAACGATTATTCACGTCATAACACCTCGATTCGAACAGCATGCGCGTGTCGTGGTGTACCAAATGGCGCGCGTCAAATAAAATACAGAGTTTCAGAACAGATTCAAAACAATTGGCAAACCGTCAAAACAGAAATATCGTGATGCTAGCAAAACGAAATCTCAGTTGGACGCAAGTTTGAAATATAAATATGAGTTCGGCAAACGGA
>NW_028301541.1:20350000-20447500 GCF_042242905.1 Orbicella faveolata | reverse complement strand
ATTTTTTTTTTCATTTCACAGCTGCTTTTTTTCAACTGCTTAACAACAACAACAAGCTTTATTTCCCCTTGGTCTTACAGGTCTTAAGTTGCGTATATAGCTGCAATGATCAATCATGTCTTCGTATCGTTTGTGAAGATATGATCTTTCATATATTCACTTGTAAAGCAAATTCTTGTTCCATCGCAATGGTCAACTACTTACAATTTTCAGCGCTCGTACAATCCTTTAAAAGCTTTTGAAATTCCGAGTCCGGTTGAAGCTGAGTCATGTTCAGTATCTTGGACTTGACCTCCTGTGAAAGCACAGTAAGGTAAGCAAAGAGAAAGTTTTCTCTCTCAATAACACAATATCATAACCTGGCCTGGACTTGAACCCAGAGCACTCGATCAGGAGTCCAAAGCCGGCGCTAAACAGTTACCAACCGAGTCTTCCATACATGTATGTTAAGACACAATGCAATAATATTCAGCCCATATGTGCATCTTGAAAAGGGTCTCTCTGCAAGGGCCCTCCAGAACACCAAATGTCACGTCTTGGTGGACCATGATTCATGTTGCCCGCTATCTCTTTCTTTGTTACCCACAGATACAACATTATCTTTACTCGTGTTTGACAGGGAGATGACAAAAACGCATTTGTTGCTTGGTTGCAATGAAAACCAAATACCAGAGAGTAATATAACTTTGCCTGGCTGGGATAACTCACCGTGTCATCTGGTTGATCTTCATCAGTTTGAAGAAATTTAGGAACTAGTTCTTGTGTGGTGGGTAGAAAAAACGGCGCAGCTTTTGGTGCTTTGGGCGGCTCTTTTGGCTTGTTTCTTTTCTGAAAAAGAAGTCAAGGTTATCCTGGTCACCAGCGGCGGTTTTCCAACGTCTCTCATAAATCCAAAACTAAAGTTATCGAATCTGGCCAATCACAGGACAAGTAGCTACTATAATGCAATGAACCAATCACAAAGTGAAGCACAAAGCAGGCAACCAGCGTCAAGCGCGGGAAAAATGAGCGTGAGCTGAGTCGCCATTGGTTGCGAAAACCGCATGAAAGCTCTGATTGGTCAGCCACGTTGCACATGTTTTCTGAACCCAATTGCAGAGCTTGACAAACTAGTTTTGCTAGTCAATTGAAAACTGCTCTAAATTGTTCCCTATTCAGTACTTATTGGCAAAAATTGGGTGGTGCTCTTTTAAGCCGACAGCACAGAAACAGCATCACAAATAACTGGACCACTTGCCTAAAACAGGGAAAATCCTAAAACATCTCTTTCTGATGTTCTAGTGGAAGTTTAAATTTGCTAACAAGAGGCACCTTAGTTCTGCATGGGAGGGGAGGGTGGGTAACAACAATGGCTGCGAAATCAAGTTACCTTTATGAGTTCTAAGCTGGTAAGATGTCGCCATCTTGATTGAGGCAAAAGAGACAATGTCACCAGCTCATCTGATAGTTGATCAGGGCTCTTATAACTTGCCGTGTTGACAGCAGCAGGGGTTTTATCCTCTCCACCTGTGGTCGCTGATTCCTTTTCGTCACCAAATTCTACAGAATGTGGAAAATTTATTTACATGCATTTCCCCCGGATAAGCTATTATTCAATTAATAAGTTATTTCTTCAATTTCTAGAAGGTTTTTGCTCAGTTCAACTGAAACCTTTAGATGATTAGCGATTGGCGATTTATTTCCTACAGGTTTGTGCGTCTTGAAAAGTTTAGCCTAAATTTGTCAAGTTCGTTGTTTGTAATCCGGGTTAATCTTCTCCATCATCAACCATCTTTGTTCCTTTATGGTTTATTATTATCTCTTTGGTAGTTTTCTATCTTAGTGAACTATTATTTTCGGTTTTCTCCAATTTAAAGGTAATTTTGTACATGGCCAAAATAACTCAAAATACCGTGACTGAGCTCTGTTCAAAAGTTATCAAAATCGTGAGGTTTTTCCAGAACAATTTTACAAGAAATTCTCAGAGCTAGTGTTGATCTTAAACGTCTTTCATGTTACATGCACAATCTGTCCCCTCATCTTACCTTTGTCAAGCCCAGTCCCTGTACCAGGGAGTTGTTGAACAGATGGCTGATAGTCCACAGGAAGAGGAATCAACGATACGTCATCATACAGTGTTTTATTGGACCTGACATGTAATAAGATAAACACATTGGTGAGGATTTTCTCAAGGAGATATTGCTGCCCAGTTTCTAGAAATGTTTGGGCAGGTCAGCCATGAATACAGCAGCATAAATATCGAGTCGAAATCAAGCTTAAGATTTTTCAAGGGGGCCTATTTTCAGGGAGGTGCTTACTAACAGAATTAAACGGCATATTACTTACCATAAATACACGCCAAGATCATCTACATGCGTGGTGACAAGGAAGTCTGCTATTGGCGACATGGCCAAACTGGTTACAGGTGACCCCAATAAGAAGCAGTCTATAAGTCTGGACAAAAAAACATCGCCATAAGATGGTGCAAAAAGAAGGGCTTTTCCACCATACCCATTTATTTACCTGGGTGGCGAAAGGCTCTGTGAGAGTAAAGTGTCTTGCCCAAGAACACAACACACAGGAGATAAGCGTAGTCTTTATGGGACACCTGACTCAAACGCACACAGGTGATCCCTGGCCATATTAACAAGTTGGTAGTATTAAGGGGATTTTTTTACGACAAAGATTGACTGAAAAATTACATCGATGTTTTGAAGCCATCTTGACTTCAATATCAAGTTATTATAAAAGTCATTATTAATTGTAGCCACATTTGTTCAACAAAAGAATTGCAGAACTCCTTCTTCATTCGCTACTGAAAATTTCCGAACATTCAAAGTGGAATTTTTGGTCAAGTGGAAATCGCCCTGACATGCTCTCCTATTTAATTGACTGAGCTCTTCTTCGGGCCAAAGTGAAAAGTTGAATTCTTAAGGAGGAGCTGTACAACTTTTAAACAAAACAATCATTTCACTTCCACTTGAGATCGTCTAGATGAGCATCACCTACTAGCATAAATCTATAACATAGTCAGTTCCTTACCTAGCAGCTGGTAGATTCCAGGTCCTCACACTCGCATCCATCGACGCCGTGATTAACCAACGGGAGTCTGGGCTAAAAGCCTGAATAAGAAAATGGAGTTACCAACAATTTCAAAACAGATCACTACTAGAGATCTACAATTTTGCTTCAGACTGCTAAACTGTGAATGTATGTGAGTAACAATGTGGAATGAGTTTGTAGGGCTAAACCTTTGTGTGGACAAGCTGAACTTAATAAAGATAGAGAGCTGGGGAGAGGTGAGACTCACTCTCGCCCTTGGCCTCGCTAAGGCTTTGACACTTATTGACGAAACTGGGTCAAAGGCCAGGAAAAAAGTTTACCGCAGTTTCACGATCAGTGTAAAATCATTAATAAGGCTGTACCGCAGATAGGGATGCAAATTTTGAGTTTTGCATCAAAAAGGGATTGAAACTTTGAGGACCTTAGGGGTAAAACAGCGCTGAAATAAGCCAGTTTTATTAATCTGCTTCGGATATTTACTGTACATTATCATTTGATGCATTTTTTCTTCCTTTTCTTTAGCCGTGAGCCCACCACATGACCTGCAAATAACTGCCTACAAATAATGCTCTGCTCTAAATGTTTTTTGCTGCAAATAATGTTCTGTTCATGCGAGATTAATTTAATTACGCTTTTGTGTGAAAATGGCAGATTGCTTCCCTGAACTGTGAGAGAGTGATTTAAATATGGATACAAACTTAATGATCGAATGATAAAACAATTATCGAACTCGGTTATCGCAAAATATCGTGATTTGTCAGTGTCTCGCAGATCAATTATTTGTCGCAGCCTTCAACTTATGCAAATAATTGATCTGCTGACAAATCTCAATATTTTGCCCAAGCTCGTCCAATAATTAATTATTCATTACTGATTCATTACACGGGTGTACTATGTACCTTTACTATCTCCACTCACCATGTCAGTAATTCTGTTCGTGTGTCCACGGAATATCCTAACAATACGCCTCATATCTATATCAACAATTTGTATTTCGAAATCGTCTAAAGAAACTGCCAGTAACGAACTGCGTGAAAAATAGAAATAAAAACATACATTTTAGATGATTTAAACAGACGATACGGTATTTCCTCTGCTGAGGTCCCAAAGCACTTATTTCAATTTTCATCCTTCCTTGCAAGCTAACAACACCTTTAAGTTTACCCATTTATTTCTGGAAAAATTTCTTGAATAATGCCTGTTTCTCATTGGCTAAACGTGTTTATGTCTTGGGCAAATCTTATAATTTCTCGCGGCGGCGGCGCTTAATCAAGTAAATGGCGGCATCTAAAAGATTCTGAAGCCAAACCAAAGGTTCTATTTATGGCAAAATGTCATTGGAGCACTTTAAGGGTTTCCCATTTCCCGTTCTCCAATTAAAACACAGCAAGAGTACTCCGCAGACAGTTACGCCAACATTACGCAAGGAGAATACCGCATGTTGCTGAGCAACTTCGACAAGGGGGAACCGGGGGCTCAGTTTATTCCCAGGAGAGCGAGACAACAACAATGGGAGGTTTTTGTGCTATAGTTGAGCTTCTCAGGGTAAAAAGGGTGGAAATAAAGTGCGTGGCCCCATATAAGTAAATTGCTGTCTTGTAGTACAAGTTTTACCTGTCTCTGTGTAATAAAATCTGGGTAATGGGTACTTCAAATGTTAACATCTGAAGGAGTTTTCGAGTTTTAAAGTTCCAGAACTGAAAACAAGAAAACATGAAGCGAATTAGGTAATATGTTTCTACGCAGTACAGTAAAGACAACAAAAGCGAGAAATGCGGTTAAAATTCGCCAATATAAAGACGAAATTCGATAGGAAATCCAGCAATTTCAGTTTTTAATAATAACCTCACGCATATTACAGTCCTTTTTGCATTTTCTAAAAGCTAAAGATATAAATAGTTGCCTGAAATTTCCCACGGGAATTTGAGTGACCAGTTCTGATTTGAGCTTAACCCAGTTTTCAAAGAGGTTGAAATAGGCTGAAAAATTGAGTGCAGCTAAAGAAAATTAAAAGGATCTGTTTTCCAAAAGAACATGGAAAAAAACCTAAATGCTTAAACCCAAAAAGATTTTGACCTACATTTGTACCGTCAAAATTCCATGATCTTCATTAAAAAATTAACATTTACAGTTTTAAATAGTTTGCTATGCCATTTTAACAAATTTATATCATTTCTTCTTCCTTCAGTTTTTTTCTTAGCACCGATCATTGAGGAGACGTACCTTTAGACTGCAGTCAGCACTGGCAGTAATGACTTGTTGATTGAGGCTGTCAATAGCCACGCCTCTCACATGACCATTGTGAGCTGAAATCAAAATGAAGGAAAGATTTGAATGAGTGGATTAAAACCGATAATACATTAGGTAAGGAGGGTAGCGAGGATGGAAAACATGGCAAACATGGTGCAGGTGGAGAGGGTCTCAAGGGTGCCGAGAATGGAGAGGGTGGCAAGAATGGAGAGGGTGGAGAGGGCAGAGAGGGTGGTGAGGGTGGCAAAATCCAAGTTATTTATCTGTTTTTTTTTTCATATCCAGCGAAACACCTTGTAACAATTAAATGTTTTTGCTCGGTCAATTGATTAGTTTAGTAACACTTCTTTATGTAGTCTCAGTACTACAACGTTAATTTAGATACTGTAATATGTGTTGTAATGTGTTTGTAGCATTTAAGGACAGTGCCTACTAAATACAATGGTTTTTGTGCCAGGTTAGGACCACCCAGAAAAAGTAGATCTTTGCAAGGGCTATTGGAATCCACAAAGAAAACTGGGGGTAGCTACGCATTTTTTCGAGATAATTAGCCTTGATTCTGAAAAAAAAGAAGAAAAGGATATTTCTTAACAGATTTCCTTAGAATTTGCCTTTACATGCAGAAAAGCAAACAAATTTTATAAAGATCTTAAAACTGCATGGTGAATGGTAACATAAAAACCATTTTTGATATGTTTTTAATAACAAAATCATTGCAACAGCGCTTTTAGCATCTCTGACAGCCTTCCTTGGGGTCAGCTAAAATACAGTGTAAAAACCTTTTGCTCACAACCAGAAAAGAAACTAATCACGTGTTGAATAGGCTTATCACTTCCATATCATAACATAAAATTTAGGTGTAACCATGCGTTTTGGAAAGTTATTAATCTTTTTAGAAAACTTTTACGGTGCCCGTTACATTTTTTCCTGTCACCTCTCCAGTAAGTAAAACAATTGCATTTCTCGCACTTGGTAGCATAGTTGATTCCGTCACTGTCAACCCTAGCACACACGTGGCACTTAAACCATGCCTTGTGTGATGCGCAGAATGTGTGCACACTATCAAAAGTAGGCACCGTCCTTAAATTAAAAAATAAAAAAAATAACGCAGTATTGATAGCACAGGTCCTAGCCCCTGTCGTTCACTCCTGATTTGTATTGTCCTTGGTAGTCAGCAAGAGATTTTCCCCTTGCAGAATATGAACGGACAGAAACCTTGAGAAGACATAATCTTGGCAGTGTGTATGTTCCATATGCATAATTTCCTTCTGTTAATTACCGTTTGTCAAGACAGATCTTGAATTTTTCTGTGGAGTTTTACATTGATTGTCGCTCATTTTAAATTTAATAACACACTGAAATAGCAAACATGACAATTTTACTTTTTATACCAATGTTTGTACCTTGATACTTTTATTTTCCTCGTAAAGGTATGTAACATGAAATCCTTGTTTTGAAACGCATGGGGACCAGGGGGGCGAGGGGGCAAAGAGGGTGAGGGGGGCCAGGGGGGCGAGCAAAGCTTTTGTAAGAGCAACCAACCTTTTGGAGTCCCCAGACATCCCCTGTGAATCCCTGACTGAATGTTAAACATGTCCACGTGACCATGGGCATCCCCAGTAATGGCAAAGTTACCACAGGAACTCATGGCTGTAGTCTGCTGATACACATTGTGAGAATTTACATGGTGTGGGTATTCATCTTAATTCAATTGCTTTTTTCCTTACAACTTGAAGCAGTCGTTTTGCCCTGAAAACATTTCAGGGTTTGAGCTGACTGAAGTTTTGATTATTTTTTGTTCTTTCAGCATACCAAGTGAAAAAGATCAAATTGTGGGCACAATGAAATTATTATTTATTCATTTCCTTTTTCTATTCATCAATTAACCATGCATTAGTTCATTCACTATTCTGTCTGGGTGAATCACCATTGGACAAAACAACTGCAATTCTTAAGCTACACGTACATGTCACTGACTATGAGCTTCTCATAGAAGTTCAAACTGGCTTAATCTGGTCATTTTGTCATTTCCAGATAGGAAAACAGGAAGCATACGCACCATAACAGGTCCAGCCTTGTTGTCAGCTGCACGTGACTCCAGGTGATGTGTACCAATGCACTTTCTTTGAAAGCTCCACGTCCTTGCTTGCTTATCTCCTCGGTGACAAGTCACTATGTTGTCCCATGCACTTTGACGAGCTTCCTCTACAATACAGCAGAATCAATACTCTTTCAAGATCTGGGGGTATGTACATGTAAGGCACTGACAGTGATTTTAACTGCACATGTTTCAAGGCACATTTTTTTGTAATTGTTGTTGTGATTTACACAGCAATTTCTTTGTATCTATACAATACAACACCACAAACCACAGCACATGACAACACAACAGAATAAAACACAACACAACAAAACAAAACAAAACAAAAAACACAACAGATAATCACCTGAGTGTGTAAAAAGGTCTATTGGGTGTTATGTTTCAAATTTTCACAATAATTGTGAAAATGGTACCACTTAGGGTACGTGCTCCTTTTAATTGAAAAGCGCAGGATAGTATAGGCCTGGTTGGAGTCACTGTGTTGTGTACTTATAATTTTTTTTTTTTTGGCAAGACAGTGTGTACTGTACATTGTGCCTGTTTCCACCCAGGGGAATGGACGGATACTGGAAGCTGTTAGTGCAACTTGACAAAATGATAGGGGAAGGAAAAGGAATCTGGGATAGACTGTTGCAGCATCTATCCAGGATGGGTAGCAATTAATGCTATGGCAACTGGGATAAGCTCACATGGTACAAGTGGGCCAAGTGTAGACTTCTGTACATTTTCAACCTTTATAATTTGCCTAGCTCCATAAGTGGGCAATGTGATTGGCTAGCACCATCTTGCCCACTCAGGATTACTGGCTGGGTCCGACAAGAAAAGTGTTCTTTTTCCATATACTAAATCCTTTATTGACCAAGCTTGTTCAGTAAAGATGACTGGATATTGGCCTTGTTCTGTCGACTCCATCTTGATCCATAAACATGCAAAAAGAACTTGGCCAATATCCAGCCATCTTGACCTCACACTCAATAACCTATATTTACGTACCAAAAGCAAAGTCAACAATCGGTGCTAACTTCAACTCCTCCATCTGCACTCCTCGATTCTTGGATTTCTTTGTCAGTGAACCTAAAAAGGATATGCAGACACATCAAGTTAGAAAACACTTTTTAGTCAACATGAAACAGAGGTGATTTGTTACTATGTGCAAAATGTTGAATACATAATTTACCTTGAGATAATTCACAGCTTCGTGCATCTTTGATAGTGGATATAAACCTCAAACTCCTGTCCAAACCTTGTAAACAATGCACATTATTGACGTTAAATATTTATGCTTGTTGTGTCCCTTAAAATACCAGTACAGTCAAACCTCCTATTAGTGGATGTGTCCTGTTGGGATGAGAATTCAGCTCATATCCCCCAAAATAGGTAACCTTTATATGAAGTTTACATACTTTTTTAAACCAGATACTCTTAGACCTTGAACAACTTAAAAGAATATTTCATGAGTATATTACAAAAAGGTCAATTTAAAGACAAAAGCTGATTCCCAGGAACATGATCAGCATACATTTTAAATTATATTACAAGCCTAAAGGCCGGTAAATTCCATAAAAGTTTCTCTTTTTCCAGAGGGCAAATCTCACAAATCGAAAAAGTCTCTCATTCCTGTCTGTAACTATAAGGCCTAGGGCAAACGTCAAATCTTAGTTGAATTTAATTCGTCGAACCTATTAATTTTGAAATAGGCGCATGAATGATGTGACATTTGCTGCAATTAAATTCGACTCAATTGGTTAAACTCTAGCATAGGTTCGACTCGCCAAGTCGGATAATGCGACAGTGGTTCGGCGTTTCAGCAAATGCCGCTCTAAACACGTGCTGAACTCAATTTATAAATCATGCAAATTACAAAATAATTGATTCAAATGTGATGGACTGGGCAAACGTCACAAAAATACATACTCCTCCATCTGCCAAACGCTATTTTCCCCCCTGACGAGCACGCGCTGTACAAAAATAACTCATTTTACCTTTAATTTACCACATGCCTTTGGTCTGTTTTTTATGTTTTTATAGTACAACCTCAAGCTGTAATGATAACTATCTATTTCTCTTCTTTTTTTCTTTGCCCCTTGTCGTCACTGCATTTGTTAGTAGTGTAAGTCGTGTAACTGTGTTTGTTAGTAGTGTTGTTATGACAGGGACCTAAAGAGAGCTGCGATGGGTCTACCGTTGTCTGAAGAGAAGATTTTTGGCATTTCGCTAGCAAGTCCTAGCAGTAACTAGTCGCACATCGAGTGAATAGGACAGGGACACATGCTTATTCCCATGTTTTAATGAAGTGCAACTTGTGAAATAGGATCGACGCAGGTTCGACGTTTGCTACCACGCTGGAATTAAGTCGACTCTTTGTCGCACCTATTTTTAATTTATTCGACATGACTTGGAATCAACGTTTGCCTTAGGCCTAAGTCTCAATTTTCAACTCTTTGTAATAAAATCACCAACTTGACTTCATAAAGATTACTAATATGATGAACATACTAACTTTCTTTTGAACAGACTTCTTCATCTTTCTCTTAATCGTATTAACTTCCATGCATCTATTCTACATCTTACTACGGGATAACTGCAATATACCTGCACTAAGAATGTCAACTCCACGGCTGCCATAGAAGCGCACTTTAGTGGGTGGGGCACTGTGACTTGAGCGTGACCTCAAGAGCCGGCCACTCCCATCAGGCTGGTCAAATATCCACACCTAATATTAAATAAGAAACATTAAGCAGAAGTATGTTGCCAAGGAAACATGCATGTCAAGCCCCCTTGCTATATGACCTCAGAATCCACGCATTTCTTATTTAGAACAAGTGGGGAGATTTTGTATACATAATTTAGAAGACATTTCTTTCATTGGTAATTTTGTTACTAGGGGTATGAGGGATGTGAGGTAGAAATTGTACATCAATCACTGTTGGGGCAAGCGAAAATAGGGGATGGGCCAGGGAGGACAAGCACTCTCCCTCCACCCCCCCCCCCCCCCCCCGCGACCTACTCCTGTAAGGATCTAAGGGACAAGGGAGGAAAATTCCCCCTCTTCTCAACAACCATAATATCAAGATATTCAGGTATATTTAGCAGGCCACTCATAAGCTGAGTTAGACTGTATATCCTTGAGTTTTAAAATTAGTGATTCATAAATATAATGAACAAATGGATTATATAAGCCAACCAGATTTATAACGAGGAGCAATTTTACCTTTAAAGAGTTATCAGGGCCGTTGGTGACCAAGAGGGGTTGAGAAGAAAGAAATTTCATGCCGCAGACAGAGCCTTTATGAGCATCACGCAAGGTACTTGAAAGTTGACGTTTTTCCAAGTCCCAAAGGGCAATATGGCCTTCTGTGCTGGCTGAAGCCATGAAAGGGTTACCATCTGCAAAGCATAACACAAAATAAAATTAAATTAAAGGAAAAAAATATAGTATGGAATTTGCTTTTAAGTGACTAGATATTCCATTTTGACTTCCCTGTGGCACCCTCTTTGCAAGCCTTAGTAAAGGCAAAAATATTATCATTGGTTTATGTAAACTACATGTAGAAGAGATTCCACTCCACCAATGCTGATCCATTGCAGGGTTATCTCAAGCAATTAATTCCCCAGAACTCATTTATAGACCTGAGTGGAGAGAGGCACTGCAAGAATGAAATGCCTTGCCCAAAAAACACAACAGCTACAATGATGCCAGCCTGGGCGACCTGGACCACTTAATCTGGGTGACTTAAGATGGACTGGCAATCAAATCAGGGGGGGTTAGCCATTACATGCATGGTCATGCCATGCTATAGAAATCAGAGGTAGGATCTGGCAGGTCACTCCTGATCAATCAATTTGATTTTTCAAAACAGACATTAACTTCAACCTTTGTTGTAGCAATAATACCTGTTCTGAACGTCAGAGCAGTGACTGGGCCCCAATCTTGATGAAAACTCATAACAACTTCATCAAACTTGAGGTTATGGAGGATGATCTTGCCACTCTGCAAGCCCACACCTACTACATCCACTGCGGGAGCCTGGTGATACAAGAAATATCTAAATGGTATCAATTTCATTGTAAATCTGTAAACCAATTCAGTCACAAATATTTGTGACATGGTTGCTTTATAAATTCTATTTTTGTCATGAATATTTTCCAGAGGCACTATTACTGAGATATCTTTTAATTAAAAGCAAGTCCCTACATCATCTGATGTATTACTTGATCCTTTTCCTTGGTTTTATTCTTGATATAAATTTGAAAATGAAAGGAAAAAACCAAATGTTATCTTAAGAAGCAAAACGCAATATTATTATACTTACTTGTTCGACTGATATTATGGACTCTGACCATCCAGAAAATGTGTAAATGAGTTTGCTGGATAAGACATAAATTAACATTGATGCAAACTAAATAATGACAAACACTGATGTAACATATTGATGAAAATACATGTACACAATGACGACAAAATACAGAAATCCAATCTTTACACAAAATAATTATTTCTCACAAAAAAGGAAAAATTATTAATACATACAAGAGAAGATGCAATACTGTTTCTAGTCTCTGCATGTTACAGAAACTGGAGTTAAGTGTTGGTGTAATACCAGTCAGCCAGCTTCACTTATTGACAGACTCTATATTCCTTTTACATAATTATGATGCAACAGGGTCACACAATATCTATTTTCTGTTTATATCAGTACAGTGAAACCACACCTTACAGTCAACTCATGAATATGGTCACCTCATCATCACAGCCAATTATTATCACCCTGGTGAAACATGCATCCCTTTTTTTATAAGGAAACCCCATTAATCCGGCCATCAACCACATTTCTGAAATCCTAATACTCTCTTTTATTTAAAGCACCCGCAAAATGTCATGGCAACGAAATCTTTCTATGACTTGGTTAATGGCATAAGAAGGTGATTAAATTATTGACACATCTGTCAGGAAAAAGTGTGGACCTTGCCTAGTACCTGTCTGGTTTCCTCCAGCCCTTCACAGTCAATAGATTTTGGTGACATAACAGAGGTGAACAGCTGGTGAAAGCTTCCTTTCCTCTCATAGCACATTGCCCAAAATGCATTGACTGCGACAAAAATAATAGAGGCCTAAGAAGTAGGCAACTGTAAACCTACTTTGTTTTGATATTCCAAAGTTGCATCTGGCTTTGTCGACTACACAGTAAGATCTTATTCAGATACGTACTGGGGTGCATCAAACATGTGACGTAAAAGTTTTGGGAATTAAACTCCATCTCAAGGTATAATTCTGCAAATTAAAATTTAATTTTGATCAATACAGTGTCCATGTAACACATATGACTTTATTTGCACTACCTTGTTACTATAGCTACACAACTACTGAATTAATTAGCATTCACTTGGTATTGCCATTTACAATAAGGAAACATCGTGCCATACATGTAAACCTTACTGGGGTTCTGACCTTTCTTCCTATTTGAAACTTTCACCAGACTGAAGGTTGTCTTTCCTTATATCCTAGACTTTGTTTTGAAGGGGTTTATCATATAAGGGTGCCACTGTTTCCTGTAGACACAATATACTTTGTACCTGTTGTTTCAACAATCCACACTCTGACTGTGCTTTCTTCATCAACAGAAATTAAATGTGAACCAAATGAAAAAATAAAGTGGATGTTACTCTTGTGTCCCTCAAATACAGCCACCTAACAAAAATAACATACATATATCTCAAGAAAAACACAACCACATAATCTTAAGCAGTAAATAATACACTGCTGGTATTAGGAAAGAAAATCTAAATTTTGGGCTGCTCCAGAAAATATCCATACTACCCCTACAGAAGGGATTGGAATCTCCTGGGAGTGGTGGTGGGGGTTGGTATGACCAAATTAAAACATTTAAAGAAACGTGAGAAACTTAATTATTCCAGAGGGTGGGAGTTCCTTACAAAACTACACAATGAAAACCAGTCAGAATTAAATAAACATACTGCCTACATGCAATTTTTATTCACAATCTTGAGATGTAGAACCTCCTTACACTGCATAATACACAGTACCACACAAAGTACGGCTCAATAGCTTTAATTTGATTACAACGATCGTACACACTATTGTTTTATGTATAAATAAAAAATAGTACCAAATTTATGTAATTTTCGAAACAAACCTGTTTTCCTCTTTTCCAGGAAATAATTTGATTTCCAGAACCTGTGATCACCAAGTCTCCATGCGATAATAAACATGTTATTTCACCAGATTTCAGCAATCCTGTGAAAGTACAGAAAAGTAAACGTCATCTACTAATAACACAACACCACATGTAGGTGAAGTTTAGATGCAAGCATTCTGATGGCACAAGAATTTTCCTTATTCTCAAGACCACATCTAACTTACCAACAAAGAGCAGGTTTAGCTTGGCACACTGCAAAGTAATAAAAGTAACAAATCTCACCAAGACCCAACAAGAAAGGCGATCTACCCAGGCGATCTACAAACTTTCACGTGGAGTAAAGCTGAGTTAAGAAACGACAGAAAATTGACCTACATTATAGACATGAAAGGCCAATCCGACAGCAGTAGTAACAAGGGTCTCTGTTCCTTGTGTTTGTAAGGTCAAGGGAACGTGGTTTGCCACAAATCCAAGAGCCCGAAATGGACAAAACAGTTGACTTCCAGCAACTGCGGCCGCCATGTTGGATTTAGCCACGTGCGGAGTACCGCTGGCCAACTTCTGGCTCCCAAAACAAAACAGGAACTGTGGAGTGGTAAAATAAAGAAAGGTGGAACGGTGAAATGGAAGAACGGTGGAACGGTAGAACAGTGGAACAGTGGAAAGGTGCAACGGTGCAACGGTGCAACGGTGCAACGATGCAACGGTGCAACGGTGCAACGGTGCAACAGTGGGACAGTGGAACAGTGGGACAGTGAAAGGATGGAACGGTAGAACAGTGGGACAGTGGAACGGTGGAATGGTGGTACAGTGGAATGGTGGTACAGTGGAACGGTGGAACAGTGGAACAGTGGAACAGTGGAACGGTGGAACAGTGAAAGAGTGAAACGATGGAACGGTGAAGCGGTGGAACGGTGGAACAGTAGAACAGTGGAACAGTAGAACAGTGGAATGGTGGAACGTCGGAATGGTAGAACATCAAACCGAGGAATGGTAGCTGACTGTCCACAGATGAGTTTTGTTGGATAGCGATAACTTTTGCGGGAAGTTATTTAACTATTTACCTGTAATTGTCTTGCTACTTACAAAAAAAATACTAACATTTTTTGTGGATATTTGTCCACAAAAACACGCAAACTGGAATACGCAAATTGGAAAAAGAAGTCCAGCCCGACTGAGATATAAGTCCCTCAACTGTCAAAGACGACAATCTATCTAACCATAACTCGTTCCGAATATAGATTCATTACCTTTCTATTTCTTTATACCATGCCACAAAAAAATACAGCCAATCAGAATACAGGAAAGCCGTTGTATATTCGACGGTGTTGCATCCAATGCTTGTGTTGGCCACTCTATTTTCTATGACGTGGTATTAAATTGTTATATAACGCTTTTGAATGAAAGACTCGTGTGTATACCAAGAAAATACACAGGTGACTGGTGGGATACTCCATGGTATTCCACTCGAGAGCTTTGTATAACTAGTTCTTATTTTGTATGTTATGGCACGTAGGCAGGGTCAAATTATATGGACGTGGTGCGCTAGTCCATTGCGGAGTTTCCTCTAGCATTAAACTTGACAGCCTGTATGCATTTATACACCCAGTTGAAGAGTGTTTGTGTACCGCTCAAGAACACAAAGACCCCGGTCCCTCCTAATTGCAGGGTCAGTCTGTCACGTGGCGGTGTAAACTCCGGCCCAAACAAAGACGAGAGTTGCACAACAACTCCCTCGTTCTCTTGAGGTGCTCACACGTGTGCCCGGGGGGACTTCTATATAAAAAGGACGGGGGGTGCTCGTCGTACCTTTTGGGGGTTAAAAACGCGTTTTTGTTACCTCTTAAGGTGTTTAGCCTCAAAAGGTCCATAGCGGGAGGTTTCGCGGTACTTTTTAGGGTATTCAGCCGAAAAAAATATGAAAGGAGATAATGTGTTATTTTAGAATTGGTACTTGGTACGCTCACAAACTGAACAGAATCTTGGTACCTCTTAGGGTTTCTTTTCAAAATTTCTGACGAGCACCGCCGTCCATTTTATATGGGAGTACACCGCCCGGGCACGTATGGCCATCGATTTAGTTAATTAGTTTTAACATGTTCAATTTTCTTTGAGATTCGTCCAGAGTTTTCACTTGTTTATCCAACCTTATCGCTAGCTGAGAGTCGGTGAGCCGTGTATCCGAAATCGGGCTTCAACTCTTGGACCCTCACTGTTCGTTGACCCGTGGCTAACAAGTCAATAGTACAGTCAAAGGGATGATTAATGGGGTAAATTTGCTTGAGAGTCATAACAGTCTCACGTATTTTATTAAGTATCGATTCATTTTAGCTTACGGACAGAGCCAGTTACTACAAAAAGGACAACAGAGGTCATAAAAATTCTTGAGGAAAGGGGAAAAAAGAACGCAAGTGACAAACACTAAACATATCTTTAGACGTTATTTATTAGTTCTGAAACAGATAATTTAAGTGGAGCAACGAGAAGACTACCACAACGGGAGCGAATTGACAAAACTACCGTATGTTCTTAAGTGTATGAGTTGTAATGTATCAATGATTTTTCTCAATGCAAGGCAACTCGATTTAACAGAGACGTTTAAGTTTGACAAGTTTGCTAAACAAAGCAGGTTATAGCAAAAAGAAAAAGTTTTACAACGGCAAAACTGTACTTGCTCAAGCTTACATTATATTTTTGTCAGCGGCTTGTTTTTGTTTCACATTTCACTGGCTTTCTGCTTCTGCTGGCTTTTTATAACAGTTTAAGAAACTGCTGATGAACTTTCGGCAGTTTGCGGTGAATTATTAAACAAAAGCCATCTGTTTAGCCACTCTTGGCATTTAACATTAACGTCCACAGTTTCTTGTGATTGCGATGTTTCTAACAAAACTTTCTCCGTCAAACCAGAGGTTGACACGGCGCAAACTAAGTCAGCACGATTTTCATTGTCGCGCGGTGAAATTCTGTCTTGAATCTGTTGAGAAGTCACATAATCGACAGGGCAGCTAATACATTGCCTGTTTAAATCCAGTCTTTCAAGATCCGAGAATTCAACTCGGCGTTGTCCGCAGTTACAAGTCGCTCTGCTCATATCCACTACATGTTCTTTGTTAACGCGCCGTTCCGTGAAAGGAAACGGTGGACCGGCCGAACTGCGTTTTCCTAAAAGGCGGCGCCTGGTTTTGAGAACGGCCAGTGAAGTATCTGATTGCTTTATTGCTTCGCCGTCATACGAATTTCGCCTGGTCTTTAAGATAACGTCCCTTAGTTTAACACAATGTTCATTTGTTTGTAAAGTGCAGTTCGACGTTTCACCATTGTGATGAGTTGAAAAACTTTTAAACGCTACCAGATCTGCATGGAGGGATTGCTGCGACTGAACACACATATTGGCTCGTGTTGTCAACCTGTCTGTGTTTCTTACAACAGTTTTATTATCCCGGTTTAAAATCGTCTTGAAGTCCATTGTTATTCTCCGTGTCTTTTCACTGCGCGAAACACGATTGCTTGTCGTGTGATCATGTGAAGTTTCCGATCTCGAACTGTTGGAAGTGTTCGATACCTTGTCGGACTCGTTCGGAGAATCAGCAAAGAGCGGTGTAGCTGTTTCATCGATAGAATCTTCGCAAAATCCACTGTCGGTTTTCGAAAGCCGACTCCGTTGTTTTCTTTGTTTCTTTTCGTAGCCTGACGAGAAAAGTTCGGGGGAATCGTCTACGTTTCCGCTTTGAAAGTTCAGTTTAGATATAAACAATCCTTCTAAGTCTTCGGCGCATTTACCTCCAAATTCTTCTGACATATACGCACTGTCTCGGAGCCGACCTGGTTTTGCGATCTGTTGAATGGTTTTCCTTTCTTGTCCGTTCATTGCTTCTCTTACTTCCCTCCGACTTTCACAAGCTGTTTTGCAGTTTTTTGTTGGTTGTGTAGTTGTTATGTTAGGAAGAACTAAACTCTCCTTTGTTTGAATCAGTTCAATAGATTGTCTTGTCCCTAGCACTTTTCCTTTCCTTAGACGCGCTCTCTCAGCTGCGAAATCTTTGGGAGTCCTTTCAAATGTTTCTCCAAAGGCAAACATGTTCCTTCTGAACGAAATTCAATTTTTTTCACCTCTTTCTGGTAACCAAGGTTCTTCATTCGTCGTAAACACAAGCTCTAATTGCTTTCAAAGGAGGCGGTTTCTTTCAAAGACCACAGTTAGTGAAAGTAATGAACTGTCTATGGTCGCGAAGTGCGAAGTATACTAATAACTTATTGATTGCCTTAGTAACTAATGAAACACAAGATTTGTCTCTTGAAATCTCTCTCAAACTGCGACTTGACTCGTATACGTTTTGGCCATTGTCCGATACCGAACGCAATTAATTTAGCCCACGAAACGAGCGTCTGTTTTGTAACATTTTTTTGTTGAGAAGTCACGTTCTGTATCTGCAGTTGTCCACGCAGTGTTTTGCATGTAATGACATCTTTTGTTTAACAAACAAACGCAGAACATTCCAGGCGAAGTACGAATAATTTAATTCCAATTTTACAATTGGGCTTCTTTGCCTATCGCATTCTGTTTTAGAACTACTCTCTAGCCCAGGAAACTTGTTTTAACTCTAATATCCGGCACTGAATTTTGTCTTTAGATACGTCCCTTGATGAGATATTTCTTTAATTACGTTCAAAACTACGTTCCCTGTGTCACGGTCACACAGCGCGAAAAAAAAAGCAAACAATAACGTCGTAATTTGTAAGTACGTATTGTTTACCGTTTTCTTCTGAATAAGTTTTAAACCCTCTTTTTAATGATAAAAGCTTTGCATCAAAGCACATGAATGGTGATTATAAGTGCAGAAATTGCGTCACAAAGTTCATTCTAGTAAACGCTTCAATGCTTTGGCTACAATTTTACGTTCAGGGGCACACGTCGTTAACAATCTTATGATCCAATCCACTTCGATTACAATTTTTGTGCAAATATTTACCTCTTGGTGACAACACCATAATAACGTCACAAGTACTAGAACATGCGATTTTGTTAATTGAAGTTTCGGCCACGTTGATTCATTATTCTTGGGATTACTGTAAGAAACCACGTGCAATATATTTTCTAGGCGTGTGGAGCATACAAATTGTTCCAAATGATTGACTAGCGTTGCCGAATACCTTTGGAGGTGTCTCGCGTCCAAGCGACGTAGCACGCCCGGTTTAGCTGTAGATACCTAAACCCCTATATCAAACTTAAGTTTATAGAGCTGACTATCAAACTATAGCAATAATTTTGGAATAAAATGAATTGTGGAATTTTTTACGACCTCTAAATGCCAGCGTCCGAACCACCTTTTGAAGACTACAAGTCAAAGCGAATTCTGTTTTTCGCTTATTTAAATTGTCCCTCAGTTTCCGGACTCAAAGCGCTAAAAAGTGTCTGCGATTTGCCATAATCAATTTCAGTGAAAAGTTACAGAACATTTTCGAAATAGGATTACAAAATGTGAAGTGATCGTAGAAAAATCGCTCTAGGAGAAAAAAATATTTTGAAATAAAAAATTCGCAGACACAGTTTTGTTGTTTATATGTCAAACTAGCTACTATCCAAATCTGAGGGCAAACGAACAAATTAACTATGACTTGTAGCTTTCAAATGGGACCCAAAAGATGATTCGGAGGCTCACATTACAAGGTCATGAAAAATTCGACAGTTAATTTCATTTCAAAATTCTTGGTAATGTGATAGCCAGCTCTATAAGCTTTAATTTGATATGGGGTTTCAGGTATCTACAGTTTAAACCGGACGCGCTCCATTGCTTGGAGGCGCGACACCTCTAAAGGTGCTCTAAAGGTATACGAGGTATACGTTAACCTTACTTAGGCTCCGTCCGCACTACGCCGGAGGAGTTTCACTCTGAAAACACATCAAATGTCTTCTGTCCACACTACGCCGGAGGAATTTAAAAGCGCAACAATCACCGGTCATTTTGGATTTCTGTTTGAGGAAAACTCGATCAATGGAAAACACGATTATCGTAACAACTTCGCTTTCGAAAAGCTCCGTTTTCAAAATGTTATCTGTCCACACGAAAACACAAAGCCGGCGTTTTCAAATTCCTCCGGTTTGAAGAGCGTTTTCGAAAAGCTCCGTTTTCGTGACGGATTAGTGTGGACGGTAGGCCTAGCCGTAGAAATAAAGCTGAGTTATCAAATTTCTCTGGCGTAGTGTGGACGCTGCCTAAGAAAACAAAGCTAGGATAAAGAGACTCTAGTTACCCTGAAACGATTTAAGGAGACATTTTTATTCACAACCTATATATATGACTACCACTTCTTGTTTATTTGACGAGTTGTCAATAAAATTAATTACCTATTCATTAAAATTCTCATAAATGATAAGAAAAGGAGAAACTTGTCAAATTCACCATTGAAATAGTTTAATTTATACACAAGAAAAATAGAACTGCTCTATATTAATTTGAACACGAGGAGTGTAAAACACTTCGCTTGTTTGAAGTTTAGTACGCAAATAATAATTTTTCTCCATTAACTTACTCAGACTTTCTTATCTATTATATTGAGAATGGTGCTTACTTCCAACAAAATATTTTTTCGATCAAAGTTCGCGAAAAGAAAAAGTTATCATTTCGGGGACAAATATTTTCCCGATGAACGTCAGACCCTTACCCGCTTCAGTGAATCAAAATTCCAACGTACGCTTTCGTTTATGCGAAAAGTACCAATTTCTGCTAAAATTGATGAATGCTAAACTTAGTTCTCAGGCTTAATCGATCTTGGTGTTCTGGGCCGGATTGTTCAAAGCCCGATTAAGCTAACCCAGCATTTGCGAGAATTCTGATTTCAATTTTGTAACTTTTCGGTGAGGTTTTCAGTTTATATTGTTTGACCTACAGTTTTGAGCTTGAGTAATCTCAAACTACACAAAACTTAAGCAGTGAATAACATTTTTATAGAACAAAAATTGTTACTTCGGTTAAATTTTAATCCTGGGTTAGCGTTAACCGGCTTTCGAACAACCCGGCCCAGAATTGGTATTACAATCTTATGGCTTGAGGTGCTCACTAACTCAGAAACCCTTCCCTAAACCAAAATCAGGACAATTAAAAAATCACTACTTTAACAGAAAAACATCTTCATCCCTTTTCTTGCAATTGCAAGTGTCATTACCGGGCAACCTAAACTAGCTTTCACAAAAACTCGAGTGGGGAATCTTTAAAGGAACTCGGTCACGGCATTTTGAGTTATTTTGGCCACGTACAAAATTATCTTTAAATTGAAGGAAACCTGAAGATAATAGTTTACTAACATAGAAAAACACCAAAGAGATAACAATAAACCACAAAGAAACAAGGATGGTTCAAGATGGAGAAGATTGACACGGATTACAAACGACGAACTTGAAAAATTTAGGCTCAACTTTTCAAGGTGCGCAAGCCGTGACGAAGCTCCTTTGATGCAAATAACAAGAAACCTTGTTCCCCGCACGAGCCTCGACTGCAAGCCCGTTCCAGTCCATCTGTGACAGCAACCAAATTTCAATGCTGTTTTCCTTTGTAATGTTCATTTGATTTGTAATTCTTAAATTCTAAACACTACTCCACATCTTCGTCTGGTTTATCTCCTGATACAATTTTTAACGCTTCCTGCCAAGCGGCCAAACACTACAGAAATAGGAAATAATAAAAAAAAAGTTACTTCAAAATCAATTCCTTGTATTTTTTTCTCACGCTTTGGGTTGGAGAAAAACCTGGTAAATTAGACATGCAATTACCAAAAACTATGCTAATGAAACGGAAAAAACCATAGCAAGTGGAAGAACTTTGAAAACATAACACGACAACAACTTTAGCTTCACAGTTTAACCGAATTTGATGTCAGGGCCGTAGTCTTTGGGCTCATCACGCAATCTTCTTTACCCACGAAAGGAAGGACGATTGCGTGACGAGCCCAAAGAGCGTCTGCAGAGGAGGCTAGTAGTCAGTATGATAGCCTGAAATGCCAGTCATCTCCCGCCCTCATCTTAATCGAGAGGCTGAGGGCGAAAGATGACTGACATTTCAGGCTATCAGTGCAAGGCGAACCGAGGGACTTGCGTCGGTCGTTTTTTTCGTTTTTGTTGTTTTCCTTGTTGAAGGGGGGAAATAGAACACTGCTAAATAATTAAGATACGAATTTAATCACGGACATTGCCTCAGTCATAATTTGTTTTCTGGCTAAAGTGCTAGATGACCGCGTTTGATGTGATCTGAAAAAGCTAATCAATCAACGAACTGAAAGCGATGATTTTTCAAGATAGAACACACAAAAAGAAACAGCCAATCAACACAACGTTACCACAGGAACACGTGCACATAGAACACATTCGTTAGCTTAGTTCACACCACTCGCCCATCCTCCTTGCTTTACGCTCTTTTTGTCTTATTTACAGCATCTATTTTTTTAGAACATCGAGGCTGAAATAAGCGAAATTTCTACGCTAAGAACACATCCACGGGACAGATTTTGTTAAAAACATTTTTTTCCCGTGTCGATCGAAAATAAAATACATTAAGATCAAACAATTTATAATACTCTCGAACCTCCCGTGAGCGAACACCCAAATTGTCAAGCCTAGGTTGTCGCCTACAGAGGTGGTCGCTTACGAGAACTTAACCCATATTGGATTAAACTTTTTCCCTCATTAGCGTATGGTAACTGAAGAAAAATCAATTGCGAAAATTTTGAGTATACTTCGAGAAAAAATCCGGTTCTTCCCATTGAGATATTTCCGTCTCTTGTACTAACCAGGAATGCCATAATCTTACATCACCTTATTATCTAATTTCCACTCCCTTATCTGTCACGTGGTCGCTTGAGGGAGGTTAAAAACAAAAGAAAATTTCAAATATTTAGCTTAAAAAGTGTTCGCGGTCGCTTACTAGGGGTGGTCGCAACCGGAGGTTCGACTGTAATTCATAATAATTGATATTTATAATTTATAAAATTGATATTTATAATTTATATTTATAATTTATGATAATTTATATTGATAATTAATAATAATTTATATTTATAACTTATAACAATCAAATAAGACTCACCTCTTCATAATAGGTAACATGTCTTTCAGAATACTCTTCAAAGAGCTCCCTAAAGTCTGTTCTCTTGTTTTTGTGCCATCGTTCAATGTCTGCTTTCAGATCAACGTTTGCACACTCCAGTCGATCACTGCCTTGCTCGGCAAGTTTTGAAAGCTAGCACCAACATAACAAATTCAAGAAGACTTGAATTAATAACAGTGGGGACAGGCCGCTCGCTCGAGCGACTGGAGACTGGATCCGAAAAAACGTAGCTCTACAAAGACCAGTCCAACCTCGTTTCCAGGACCAGGGAAAAGGCCCTGGGAACGAGGTTGAGATCAGTGCCGTGCCTCTGAGTGGGTGTTGGTTGATTTCTGAATTTTTCGCGCGCTAAAAACCACCAATCAAAGACGCTTGTAGTGATACGTCATCACGGGTGGAATTTTTTGGCTTGTTTATCAGAAATCTGAGGCCTTGTTCACACTACGCCGGAGAAATTTGAAAACGCAACAATAACCGGTCAATTTGGATTTGTGTTTGGGGAAAACTCGGTCAGGGACATCGCATGAAAATCGTTTTCGTAAAGCTCCGTTTTCAAAATGTTTTCCGTCCACATTGAAACGCAAAGCCGACGTTTTCAAATTCCTCCGGTTTGAAGAGCGTTTAAAAAAGGCTCTGATTTTGTGACGTATTAGTGTGGACGGTAGGCCTAACCGGAGGAATAAAGCTCCGTTTTCAAATTTCTTCGGCGTAGTGTGGACGGGACCAAACACGGGGTGGGGGGGAAGGAGCGTCTCATATGAAAAGGTCGGGGATGCCCGTCGGAAAATTTGAATAACACCTTAAAAGATATCACTTGAAATGGAATAGGGTTGATTACCAGCCACTGTTCAGGAAAGGAGCCCGTGCTAGTAGACGACCGAAGGAAATCAAACTTTAAAACGGAAATAAGCGCGTTTTTTAATTATTTCTTCGATAGCACCCTAAAAGATACTTTGGCAGCTAAATCTACTGGCGTTTTGTCATGAACACTCTAAGTAAATCCAGAATCCTTGATTTCTATCCCTAAGGGATACTACGAGCATCCCCGATCTTTTCAACTGGGAGTCACCGCCCTACGGGCTTTTGCTAACCTCTTCAATATTTGAATCAACTCTTCCCCGCTTGTCTTGCTTGGCTTGTTCTGGGTCTTTATTGAAAAATCCAAAACCACGACCGCCACCAGTTCCTTTCTCCAGCTAAAAAAAAAAAAAGAATTAATTAACACACCATCACAATGGGCAAGATCATAGAAATTTTCAAAGCTTTTCTAAAACCTGTTTTTACTTTTCATATTCATTAACATTGCTGACCCTTTGAAGAGATTTTTCGCTTTTAATACAATCTAACAATTTGCAGCCCTATCTCAGGTCTTAAGACCAGAAAACAATTTCCCTGACCACAATAAGACGGATAAATTTAAAATTAGCCAATTTACACATCAATTATTGCATTTTCAATGGCCATTAAATACGATGGTCGCTATCAAGAACACGCAATAAAATATGATCCACTGGCATTTTCCTGACCACGGCAGAGTCATTGCTAAGTTCAGGATATTTTTTCCTCTGAAATCGAATAAGTGCCAATAACGCTGATTTCTAAAATTATCGTAAATAAACGCACAACCGAAGGCAACACCCACTTTCCATAACCCAACTAGATTCACATCCATAGAAGCTAAATCATTTCACTATTGGGGAGGGAGGAAACTGGCTGTTAGAAAGACGTGGCCATTACGGGGAGGTAGAGATGTAGCATTTCCATTTTTCAAAAAAAAAAATGCTTATTGTAGCATTTAAATTCTTAACACAGTCAAAATATATCAATAAAACTGAAACCAAACAGAACCCAACCATGCGTGGGACAGATCAAGTTTCGTGACCGTTTACAACAAAAAATAGGTTTTTCGTTCACCATTTGTCAATCGTTGGTTAACGTTTTCGAGAGGTTATTTTGGCAGTTGGGATGTAATTTAGTAGCTGCTGCGGTTGTGGAGAGGCGACCGTTGTAGAGAGGTTAAATTAAAAGTGAATGTGTGGACCGTTCAGCAGTTAATCAACTTTCAACTTCAATTTTCTTTATTGGGAAATTTACATAGTTTACATTACCAAAAGAAGTGGCCTCTGTTAAGAGGCGGTCGTTAGTGCAGGTTCGACTGTAAATGCAAAGCGGTGTTACAAGGGAAACAGCTGGGACAAATAGAATACTACAATGGGTTAATGATACCAAGTAACGTCACCTCTCCCAACCTTTGAACTACACATTACTGTTGCGATCTAAGGCATAGTAAAGGGACAAGACGTATTTCTTTGACTTTGTACCTCTTCTTTTTCAGTCTTTTTTCTGGAAAGCTCTTCTAAAGTTACTTCATACTCCATGTGAATGGTGTCCCGATGTTTAAGGGTGCTCTGCGCGTACAAAACAGGTAAGATGAAGTTAGTAGTCAATCTTAGAGTAAACCGTTGATGCTAAAAAGCTCTGTAACTGATACTGAGTTTTGAGCGCATACCTTTATAGCATCCGTGTACAGCACATACTCATGAATGGGCTCCATAAATCTTGGATCTTGTGCTTTTAACTGCAGACAAACAAATTTATTGGTTAAAAAGTAATCTTTAATTAACAGCGTATAATATTTATGTTATTATTAATAGTGGACATAGGACCGAGCGGAGTCCACTTCCTTCTATAATCCTACAATTCCTTTAAGACGAAGTGTAAGCAGCACCTCTTAAATACGTTACAAATAGTTAATACTGGTAATAGACACTTGTAGGCTATGCAATGTATATATATTTTTCTGTAATGTATTTTCAAAATTAGTCTTTTCCCTAACCATCTGCAATAAATATCTCTCTTTAATTTTATTGTTATCGGTACTAAGTAATGTTAACTATGTAAATAGTGCGTCATAAAGAAAATTGAAGTTGAAAGTTGATTAACGGGTCTGGTTATTTAATCACGAGTATGATTAGA
The DNA here is from genome assembly GCF_042242905.1 of Orbicella faveolata. Classification (NCBI taxonomy): domain Eukaryota; kingdom Metazoa; phylum Cnidaria; class Anthozoa; order Scleractinia; family Merulinidae; genus Orbicella; species Orbicella faveolata. The sequence continues at coordinate 20,421,875 of NW_028301541.1, read as the reverse complement.
GGCAAAATGGGATACTTTCTTCTTGAGTTATATAAGCATGAGACTGTCAATTTTTAGGACCACTCAAAAAATATGAGAACTCAGAGGCAAATTGTGCCTCTCTGCATAGTATATAATTTCCCTCATGATGATAAAAATCCCTGCATGTTTATATAACTGAACAATGCATTTTGTCACATCATCTATTAGCTTAGTACTTTGTCATTCTGTGGTAAAGCGCCCGCTTAGAGAAAACCCTCACCAGTGTTTTAAGAGCAGAGCTGTTCTTGTCAAAAGCATTCGCCATGGCATGTAATGGATCAGCAAGCTTGGACTCAGCATCTGCCCACAGGTTGAAGATCGGTATGTACTCTTTGTACACTTCAAGAAGATCTGAAATAATTGCAACAGGTATTAATATCACTGTAAATCCCGGACTTGTCCAGAAATGGAGGAAGTAAAAAGCCTGCATTTAGCGATCCATCAAGCCAGAGTTTATCTACGGTTTCTGTAGCATAAAGCAATTAGGAGTATTTCTACTCTCCCCTGGATGGAATGCTAGTCCATCACAGGGTTGGGTGGACTCCAGAGAGAGGCACTGTGAGAGTTAAGTGTCTTGCCCAAGAACACAACACTATGTCCTCAACCAGGGCTTGACCCTGGACCGCTCAATCCGGAGGCAAGCGCATTGATCATGAAGCCACCGTGCTTCACACATAGAGTACTAAAAATTGTTCAAGTAAACATATTTGGCCCATTTTGAAAATGTTTGCCTGAACTGTGTTCAGGTCTAGGTGAGCAAATCTACCAAGGATTTCACACAACTATTGTAAAATTCACATGCTAGCATTACAGCATACTCACCAAATCTATCCTTTGCTATTTTGTCAGAAATAGCCTCTAAAGCCAACATCTTTTCCCTAAAAGTCTTAGTATATTCAGCCATTTCTTGAAATTCAGGCTCTCTGCTTTTCAGCATCCATGAAGATGCCATGTTCCGCATAGAGTCACTCATCCTGCTCATTAAACCAGGGCTCTGTTTCTTAACGGAAGTTAGCTCCTAAAGTTCAGTGGAGAAATGAAAACAAACAACAAAAGAAACACTCAGTGAGTGAAAATAACACACATGTTTGAGTTTTCTGATATGTAATAGAGGCCAAGTCAATCCAAGATCCAATAGGAAGGTCAAGGTTAAAATGCTCCCAAGGTCGTAAAAAAAATTTAATTCCAGCTTGCCCTTTGGACAAGCAGATCTCAGATTTTGCTTGCCCTAGGTAAGTTTTAGTTCACATTTTCTTTTAATAAGTTGGCAGACGACTTGCTTAGGCCCTTGCCAGGCGGGCAAGTGAGAATAAAAAGTTACTTGTCCTGCAGGAAAATCTACTTGTTCAAGATGACTAGATGGCACTTTTTCGAGCCCTTCTTCTCCCTTTCCCCTTGTTTTTTACCGTTGTTTTCTAAATTCTCGCTTCCAGAATCCTGTAGGAGGGTTACTGCATCTTCAGAACTCATATTTACCAATCCCCTCTTTATTAAAATCTGAATCTACCCCAGGCCTGCAAGTTGTACGAGGAAAATTCAATTTTAATTACTAATCTACACTACTTGTCTTTTCAGTATTACCAGTCATTCATATCTATACTTTAAAGAGGAGGCAGAGTGCCCTGGTGGTTAGGGTGCTGGATTTGTAATTCGGAGGTCCCATGTTCAAATCGTCCTCCCTGCCCCTGGATGGATTTGTGTTTGTTGGTTCCAAATTCAACTCCTCCATGCTTTGTTAATAGCCAACTGGTCAGTCTCCCACCAGCTGGGATTTTTAAGAAGTTTCTGTTCAATTTACAATAGTTGTTTACTCATTTCAGTGTCCTCAATTGGTGCAGTAGTGCTAAAAGCTTTGACACTTAAATAAAGTGATTTATATATTTATTTTATTTAATTAACAAAACTTACCCATGTCTTGGCAGTAAGAAAGACATGGAAATTGTCATTAAAAGACATCACTGGATGGTCTGCTATTCTACTGACAAATTTGTTGAGTGCAATTTGACGTGACTTCAAGAATTCCACGGAAAATCGATCAAAGTGCTTTGTAAACGTGTGCTTCTCTGGCAGTGGCTAAAGGGAAACAAAATATATTTAGTAGCGATATGGGCAGATCTAGTGGGAGTGTGCAAGGGGTGCAATGAAGAACCATGGATGTGAAAGAGGTCTATATGAAGGAGATGCTCTCTTACCCTTCATCATCTCCCCAGGGGGGTACTCCCGGGGTGTACTCCCTTATCTGGGCTATATAGGTATGTGCGGCCCCAAAGGGTATGGTTTTCAGCTGTTTTGGTCATAGAGTGTTCATTTTAGCCATTTTGGTCATAAATAGGGAATGGTTCTTGAACTCTAGTCTTGAACTGGATATGTTTTTAAGAAGAAGCTACTTTTTCATCATTTCTGATAAGACCCATCAACAAAAGCCCTTCATGATGCCTTTAACATCAGTCTGAACTAGGAAACTAAATATAAGGCAGGTCTAAAATAGGGTATTGATTTAGGATCAAGTCATACATAGGATATCAAATTTTTGGTCAGGTCATAAATAGGGTAGGGAAAATCACAGATTTTAAGTCATAAATAGGGTAAGAGTTTTGGGAAGAGGGCCACACCCCCCAATTTTTCTTGGAGTACCCCCTGGATTATCTCTTGACAAACAACATTGAGTCAGTACTTACAGGAATGATGTGTGTGGGGTAAGTCTCTTCTAATCTGTGTCTAAGCCAAAGGAAGTCTTGGTATCTTCTTCTAACACTGTATTCTGGATGATCAAATTGTCCTCTTGTAGTCTAGGACAAGAAAACAGTGTGTCAAAGAGGAATAGGCCCTTTGCAGCTAAGCCATCACGTGACCTATTTTTCATAAAATTATGGGCTATAAGTTAACAAATGCCAGAAATGGAAAAAGCATGTCGAAAATATCAAAATGGCCAAGTTTGAGACCCCCATCATTAAAAAATGAGATTTTTCGACAGTCTGAATTTTAGAAAAAATAAGAAGATTTGTATGGAAAAAGTTGATGAAGAGCAAGGCCTTGCTCTCCAGCAACATTTTCCATACAAATCCTCTAAATTTTCCGAAAATTAAAACTGTCGTATAAACTTACTCTAATTCCTGGGGCCTCAAACTTGGCCATTATGGTATTTTTGATGTGCTCTTTCCATTTCTGGCATTCTTTAAGTTATAGCCCATAATATAAAAGTTTTCTAGGAAAAATTTAGTCACGTGACCCCAGCTTCAAAGGGCCTTTACAAGAACCACAGAGTGCTTTCTATTATACCTAAAATTTCAGAATTTCGGAAGTCAAATGGAAAATGTCCGTTTAGGTTTGGTCCAAATGGAATATTTGGGGGCACCTGTAGAAGTGGTCCACTTAGATCCACTGACCAGTCAGACCAAAGTTTGCAATATTTTATTCCATTTTGATGACTCAATTTGTTACCCAACTTCTCTTCAGTAGATTTCTGTTGTGTGGGGGATTGGGAAACATGAATAAAAAATGGTAAGATCTCGGTTGGCCTGGTTTGATTGGTAAAAGTTGTTCCATTTTTCCTTGGTTAGTACCCCTAGTATCTGACAAGTCGGTCTGGCAAAATGGAAAGCACCCATAATTTCTGATGCCGTGAAGCCTTCTGCTCTCCAAAATGTCTTTTCAAGGCAAGGTTACCATGAAACCACAGGGCTGCAACCAGTTTTAAACATGTAGCATGTCTGAATATTTCTTGCTACCTTAAATACGACATCAAATTAAATTATACCAAGTAAGCTCTAAAACTTTACACCCAACGATTTTCATTCCAGTGTGATTCCTCTGCAAAAAATTTTCTAAAGCAGTGAGATTTTTGTATTTTAGCACTAACTTCATAACTCTTACAAGTCCAGATCTATCCAACTGAAGAGGTGACTGATTGACTGACTGCTTGTTTTGTTCTGTAGACTACCAAGTCAACCCACCTACTGACCAATCAACCCACCAGCTGGCCAACTGGCTGACTGACTGACTGACTGTCTGACTTACTGACAGAGTGACAACTAACAACTGACTGACTGACTGACTGACTGACTGACTGACTGATTCACTGTGGTACATTAAAAAATAGCCCTTACCTATACCACTTAATGTCACATAACAAGTAAATACCTACCTTAGTTGTGACATTGTAACTAACATATCCCCCCACATGCTTCTCTGGATCATCAACGGACACATGTAAATCCTTCACTTGAGCAAAGCCGTCATATCCTCCAGACTTAAAGGACTCCAAAAACGGGGTTTCTTTCTCCACTGCAGATGAATCCAGATCAATGGTATCATCTAAATGATCTGCTCCTTGAAAACTCTATAATATAATGTTAGACAACTCTCAGTAAGATTGAACTTTCTAAAAGACCTATATCTATGACTCTGATGATGGAAACATAAAACAAGAACACGCTGATCACATAAGCAAAGACACTTTACATATTCATAATCAAATAAACAAGAGATTTTCCTGTCTTCTCCTCACAGTGTGCTCTGAAACCAAAAGAAAAATATCTCTCCAGAGGGATGGACAAGAGGGTTGAAACCAACACCCCCCATGGGAGGTCCCCAATACACTAATACCTTAATACCCTAATACCCTAATACCCCAATATCCTAAGACACTCATACCCTAATACCCTAAAACCCTAATAAACCAATCCACCAATCTACCGATACTTTAATACCCTAATACCCCAATACCCTGAAACCCTCATACCCCAATACCCTAATACCCTAATACCCTAATACCCTAATACCCTAATTCACCAATCCGACAATACTATAATACCCTAATACCACAACACACAAATGGCCTAATACCCTAATACCCTAATATCATAATACAGCAATCCACCAATCTACCAATACCCTAATACCGTAATACCCAAATACCCTAATACCTTAACACCTTAATACCTTAATACCCTAATACCCCAACACCCTAATACCTTACTACACTAATCCACCAATACTTTAATACTCTAATACCCCAATATCCTAATACCCTAATACCCTAATACCCCAATACACCAATCCAGCAATCCAGCAATACTTTAATACCCCAATACCCCAATACCCTAATACCCCAATACCCTCATACCCTAATACCCTAATACCCTAATACCCCAATAGCACATTTGGGTTCGGTTCTTTAAATAAGGGCAGAACCATTGGTTTGTGGAACCCTGAATACCATAAGCTTATAATTTCAAAAGAAGAATAGTATGGTCCACACTATGGAAGGCCTTCTTAAGATCTAAAAATTCAACGGCATTAATAACGCCACGATTGATGTTTAAAGACCAGTTATCAGTCACTTCAATCAAAGCAGTAACTGTAGAATGAAGCGAGCAAAAACCAGATTGGTGTCTAGTGAGAAGATCATTTTCGTTTAGATAATGATACAACTGATCATAAATAATCCGCTCAAAAACCTTGGCCACAACTGGGATAATCGATATAGGTCCATAATTAGAAGGATCACTCCTACTTCTAACTTTCGGGCATGATTCTTGCACTCTTCCATTCTTCGGGAAAAATACCAGTCTCGATCAATTGATTGAATATCAGAGCGAGGAGCCCAGAGATTAAATCTGGATATTCTCTTAGCAATCTGGCTGACACAGAATCAAGACCTGTTGCCTCTCTCTTGCATAATTTATTTAGGTGGGACAAAACATGCGATTAAGTTACAAGCTGGAAACTAAAACAACTGCTGCTTTGGTTAACAAATTCATCGAAGGAGGTGCCCACTCCTTCTATATCCCTGGACAGTTCAGGACCAATTTCTGCGAAAAATTCATTAAAACCCTCTGCGATTTCAGTTGAATTAGTTATTTTATTCTCGCTCCATTGAGCACAGGGTCATTGATTGCAGCTTTATGCGATTTGCGGTGTGTCACCTCATTGATAGTTTTCTATGTCTTGCAGGAATTTTCATTGTAAGTTTCAAAGGTTTTATAATAGTAGGACTTTTTTACATTCTTGACAGCATTGTTCACTTCATTATGCAATGTCTTAAAATTACTCCAATTACTTGGATTGCCTGTCCGCAAAGCCTTAATTTTGAGACGATCTCTCTGATATATCAAATTCTTAAGCTCAGAGGTAATCCATGAACTTTTAGAGGCACGCACGTGTTTAGTGCAGAGCGGAGCATGTAGATCACACACTTCTAAGAACAAAGATCTCCATTTCAACCACATTTCATTGGGGTTATCTATTCCCATGACATCAGCCCACGATTGAGCCAAGATGTCTGAACGAAACCTATTATGATCGAAATTTTTAAATTGCCTATATGAAACAGTACTAGATCCCTTGACGGTGGATGGCAATGAAATGTTAGAAAAAACATGAATCAGACTATGGTAACTGATTCCAACATGAGATACTCCAGAGCAAGATACATTGTCCAGGTGACTAGCAAAAATGACGTCAATTAAAGTTGTACTCACAGGTGTTTCTCTTGTAGGTTCGTTAATAAGTTGTTTTAGACTGTAAATATCAGTGATGTTTAGTAGTGCCTGGGTATTTACATTATTCAGAGATGACAGGAGCATAATTGTTACTGAGAATTAAGGTCACCCATAAGGTAATACTGTGAAGGTGAATTAATCAACAAGACACAAGTGTGGGACAAAGAAAAAATTCTGAGTCCCCAACAGGAATCGAACCCATGACCTCCATAACACCAGGCGGGCGCTCTATCCACTGAGCTATGAGAACTCATGGAGAGCAAGGTCATTTAACTGAGTTCATATATGACAGGTGTCCTGCAAACTGCTAGGATCAACACTATTGAAGTCATCGTGAGTAGTGATAAGTTAATAAAGATGGTGAATTTTAAGCTCGGTAATGAATGTGACCATGAATTAATCAACATGACACGAGCATGGGACAAAGAAAAAATTCTGAGTCCCCGACAGGACTCTTTCCCTTCAGCATCTAGCTTTCCAACAAGATTCAAAATCGGAGAATAATTCAAAAGGTGAATTGGGAGGTCTGTACCATGTAGCAATAATAAAAGATTTGCTTCTTGGTTTACTAATTTTGATAGAAAGGCTTTCCAGTTGATCAAATATGAGGTCCTTGCGAACATCATAATTAATATTAGAGTAGATATAAAAGCAAACCCCACCTCCATTTCTGCCGTTTAGCGGTTTGTCACGGCGAACGATATCATAACCATCAACACTGACCTCATTATCGGCAATAATATCATGTAATCCAGTTTCATTGATTGCCAACAAATCGAGGCATTTACTATGTAAAATGATGCAAAGCTCATCAATATGTCTCAGAAGACTAGTGATGTTTAAGCAGGCCAGTTTAAAGCCACATTTGTTAGGAATCAATGTTTGAGAATTTAAAGAAAACCTATTACGAGGGGCAGAATGAGTATGTGAAGAGGGGTTTGAAGGAGAGCCTTCAAGATCTGCGCAAGTTGCTTGTCATCGCTTTTTTATATGAGAAACAAGATTTTTAACTAATAGCTTTGAACCTTGCATGTTCAAATGCAGTCCAATAGCGTTGAGGTGCTCTCTCTTGATGTTAGAGTGAGAAATCATTCTTCATGCGTATTGCTTGGCAAAGCGGTTTACAATTCTGTTTACCTAATTGATTTTGCAGTCACGATTTTTGTCCGATCTCAAAATCAAGGGCGACTTGTTTAAAGTTAGTTTGTTGGCTAAAGTTAGTTTGTCACCTGCAAGCCACACACGAATTCTCTCCAAATCAATATTAATACCATTATTCATTTCGTCAACATCACTACCAGCAAAAGTAATACTAGAATCATCAGCGTACATCCTTGGTTGAGAATGCTGGAGACAATTTGGCAGATCATTTACACATAACAGAAATAGAAGGGGCCCAAGAATCGTTCCCTGTGGAACCCCAGAGTGACGGAACAATCGTAGTACTGGTGAATTGTTGCGAATGGTAAACTGGGTTAAACTGGACCGTGAACATCTTGTTGATAAATCAATAATGATGAATAAGATTGTAAATAATATGGTTCCGGACTATCTTAGTTCGCACTTCGTCTTCCGTTCCGATACCTTAACCTATAACTTAAGAGATAGTGACTGTTCACTTGCCATTCCACAGCCCTGCACTAATTATTGTAAAAGAAGTCTGTCCTACAGCAGAGCTGTACTGTGAAATAGTTTACTCTTGGATATTCGTCAGTCACCCTCTCTTGATGAATTGAAATCTAAGTTGAAGAATTATGATTTTGATGGTAGTCTTATGTAAGTTTTATTTTGCTTTTACACACGGCTTCCTTGTAAAGCAGGTTTTCTATCATTTCGCTTATTGTAGTAGTTATTAGTGATTTATTAGTTAGGTAGTTAGACTAATTTAAGTCAATATTGTAAAGTCCTGAAGGAAATACCGTATCTAAATAAAGATTTTACCTTACCTTACGTTACTCACATTGTGTTATAGGGGGAGGAAAAAAACAGGTGGGCAGAGATAGCTGAGAGTGGTCTGGAAAGGGAAAAATCCCACCCCGCCAGGTTCGCATCACTTGCACTATGTTATTTTTACTCTCCCAGATTATCCGCGAGACTCATAGATACAGACTGAATCTTCCGGTCTCCCATATGCGTCACCACTTTTATTTTCGGGGGAAAATGTTTGGAATATTCACCAATGTATTTTTGTGGTTACTTAGCAGAGTTCTCTTTTAACGATGCTTTTTGGTAGAGAAAGTAAAATTGGCGATGTACTTACTTCTTTTTACGTGACGCATGATTGGTAAAAAAATTCTCTGTGATGCATGATTTAATAGAAAAATTCAGCAAAATGAGTGATTGGTACCCCCCCTCCCATTTGCCACCCTCTTATAATAACAGGCATGGGGAAATGGAGTGGGGTAAGAGTTTGAGAACCTCATACCCATGCATAGGACACCCTGATCCCAACAAACCCCTTGATGAGTACCCCTAGGATATTACCCCTGGAATACTAGGTATTGCCCAATTAATCTGCGTACATTTAGAATGACTGATGTTATTAATTTAAGCTTACATTAAAACTGTTGCACTGTATTTAAAGCAAATACGAAAAAGATCCTAATTCTTCGTAGAATTGACATCGATATACATGGATTAGTAACTCCTTTTAAAAAGCGTCTTTACTAACACTTGAATGCTAAATTAAACTTAACTTAATCATTAGTGACTGTGCTAACATGATTGCAGCTCTAACTGCAACATCTATCTTTTCTGTATGATATTTTTCTCAGAGTGAACTTCTGTTTAGCAGAAAAGAAAAAAATTGTTTGCTTTAGGAAGGTGTATAATGTTCAAGAAAACGAGACGAGATCAAAACAGGATAAGATTCCACGATCAATGCTGTTTACGCAGGCCAAAGTGGGCGACGACGAATTACGCATTCGCTAATGGTGAACAGTAAAAAAATTGCTAATTTAAAGAACTTACATGCGGTAAAACAGTGTCCCCTTCGCCTGCATCATCACCCTTTTCGTTCTCAAAGGGATTGAAAGCATCGATGTCGTCCGCCATATTGAATATCGTGATCAAAACAGTCGTTTCGCGTTCGGAAACATTCGGAGGCTGACGAGATGTTCCGAGTTACCCGATACGATGCGACAATTTATTTTGCTTCCGCCATTTTGCTCCGTGGGCCTTTTTTTGTGATTTCAGATTTATCCTTATTTGTTGTCTTGATGGCCGAGGTACAGCTCTTGGTTTTGGGGCCAGAAGGGGTAGGAAAGACAGTCATGCTGAAGAGGCTTAAAACACTGCAGAATTTAGCTCAAGCCCAACAAAAACAAGAACTTGGTGAGGCACCTTCTACCGTCCCAACGATAGGCGTCAATCTGGTCACACTGACACACCATAGAAAGAAATATACTTTCAGAGAGCTTGGAGGAGCAATGGGACCAATTTGGAATAACTACTTCAAAGAAGCAGCCTGTTTGGTGTATGTTATAGACATGGCTAACCAGACTCAAATTGCTTCAGCCTGCATCCAGTTGTTGGAAGTACTCTCTTCAAAACAAACCCAAGAAATGGCGGTTCTTCTGATTTTTAACAAGATCGATTCTCCAGACTGTATGAGTATGAGCGAAATTAGCGCTATAATGAGGCTTCGAGAGGTTCTAGCCAACGCTAGGCAAGACATTACAGTTTTGGAATGCAGTTTTCGCGAGGGGACAGGCTTAGATCGAATTTTAAAGTGGCTACAGGAGAAATGTTGTGTGTCGTCCTTAGCAAAATAATGACAGACAAAACACCTGTGAATAAATTATTTGCAACTTGAAGTTTGTAAATTGATGATGCTGTTTTCTTAAAAATTTAAAAATACTGTAACATTAATTTTTAGAGGCATTGAATGGTACCTGTGATGGGTGGATTTTGAGCCATTTCGGCTCGTTTGTTTTTTGGCATGAATTTTTGTTCAGGTGTCCTCAGAATGCAGATGTTTGGCAGGGCGAAATGCAATCATTGCTTGTTGGGTTTTAAGCTCTAGATTTATCAGATTCGGCATGTATGTTTTTTTTTTAATGTGAGTGCCTCTTCATATTCTTGGGAGTAAAGTGAGTTGATAAATGATGAAATTATAAACTCACAAATTGTTGAGGTCCTTGTTATAAAGGGACTCCCATATAAATAGGATGGGGTGCTCATCATACCTTTTAGGAATTAAAAAGCGGTTTTGGTACCTTTTAGGGTTTTCAGCCTGAAAAGGTCCACAGCGGGAGCTTTTGCAGTACCTTTCAGGGTAACCACTTCCAGGTGTTCGGTAAGGTGGGGCACAGCCCCCGGCAGGGAGGGGGGGTATTCCCTATAATGGCCTATATGGGGAGGCTCTGCCGAAAGGGGTACATTTTTCAGGCTTCAGGTATATAAAAGGGTAGGGATTTCATAAGTTGAGGTATATAAAAGGGTAGGGAAATCGGTCATTTAGGTATTTAAAAGGGCCTTTAATTAAAATATTTTGAATAGACGTTACGAGGGTTTAGAATGGAGGTGCAGTGTTCTAAAGTAGGTATGAGAAAGGGGTACCTTTTTTCAATAAAAGGTATACAAAGGGGTACCTTTTCTGCCAAAATGGTATATAAAAGGGTAAGGGGTCGGACCTTGGGGCGGAGCGTCCCTGTGTTAAACTTTGTTAAGGACCCCCCTCCTCCCGGTGGGGGCACAGCATGAACAATGGTGCACATAAAAATAAAAAAAGCGTGGCTAGAGGAATCAGCACAATTTTTTTATTTTTTTGCGTGCTGCTCCCCAACTAACTGAACGCCTGGAAGAGGCTTCTTTCAGGGTATTGAGACAATAAAATATGATAGGAGGTATTGTGTTGTTTTAGAATTGCTTCCTCTCAGGGGTGAAAAAATTTCAAGGCACACCCACAAAACAGGATCTTGGTATCTCTTAAGTGTTTTTTTCAAAATTTCTGACATGCACCCATGTCCCTTTTATATGGGAGTCTCCCCTCCCCCACACCCCTGGGGCAAATTGTCAAGTCCCTTGTCAGATAATCGAAGGATTGTGCCTTCAATGATTCCAGACTCCAAAACTGAAAGAAACACTAAACGAGATATTTTCATGACATCACAAACGATTATGAGATTTTAAGATTGGATCAAAATTTTCTGGAAGCTATGAATTTCTGGGCACATTTGTCACTCCTTGTTTAGGATACACTAAAACATCCAAAGCCTACTACATGTACTAATTTCTTCAACTTGGCACTCAAAAAAAGTTAATGATTGTGTTCCTTATTTGCCTGAGTGTGCACAAGTCTGTCTTAAACAATACGGTAGTTTTTTTTAATTCAGTAAGTTGGGACTGTATTTGATGTTAAAAAGACACAAAATGAAATTTGTAAATCTATTACCTGTAAACTTAAGCTTGCTTATGGCGCCTTAGTAATCTAACGATGGCTAACTTGTATATTTGTATCACCCAACTAGTGGACTAATGCAAATCCTGCATTTTGATTGGCTACGCTACTAGGGGACTATTAGTAATAGTCATCGAGTAGTGAAATTGGCGCCATTGAACATGACGCTTTCTTTCGTTTTATTCCCAAATAAATATTTCTTCAACTTGCATTTGCTAACTTTATTATTACCTTTTCTGTCCAACTAGTTGGATGATACTAAAACAATTAGACCCTTCGCCCTCAAGGGCCACGGGTCAATGGCCCATTCGGCTTCGCCTCATGGGCTATTGACCCGTAGCCCTTGCGGGCTATGGGTCTAATTGTTAATTAGTAAGAATATGTTAAAAAGATGTTCAGAGAAACCCTCAGGGAAATGCAGGGCATGAGAAAGTTGTAACAATGTGTTGTTCCAGAAAATATCCATACCTTCCCCACGGAAGGGATTTTTTTCTAAGACCCCCACCCCTCTGGAAATTCTGATCAAGCTTGATACATTTTTTAAAATTTTTTTGGTCTTACAGACCCCCCAGCCCCTAGGAATTTCCAATCCCTTCTGTGGGGGGGGGGGGGGGGGGGAAGGATGGTATGAATATTTTCTGGAACTGCACAATTAAAAGGTCAGAAACAAAAAGTTTACGATCTGATGTAAAGAAACAAGTCACTTTTATTGTCTCTCATAACTCTTTAGTCACATTGTATGGCTAATAAAGATCAAATAAGACTAACTGGTATAAAAATCTACTTACGTATAAATCTGCTATTTCCAACCAAATTTCTCTAGATAAAATCTAGTTTATATTATTTTTTTAATAGATATTAAAATTAAGAACTATACATTTTTCAGTGCTAAAATCTGAACTTCATTAAGACATTGGCATTTTATACTCAAGACTTTCAAGGCTGCATGTCCTGGCACATACATGTGGTAAGACAATCTTAGAAAGTTCCAAAGTCCATGTGAAGCACTTAATTTTAGTTTTCCTGAACTCACTTGTGCTATTTAAAATACATACGTTAATGAGTTATATATTTTTTGCTCTGTTTATATAAATATTTTTAAGCAAGAACCCTAAGCATTTAATGTTGCATGATACCAAATTCCCAAAGTATACCACCAGTAGGTCTGCAATGCATCAAAAGCGTCTCAGCTATTGAGCACAAAGCATGACCACTTTATAGTACTTGGAAATAACTACATAATAACTAAATTTTGCAGTTTCGTGCAAGTTATCTTGCTTTCACATAATGTGCACTATATCAAGCTATTTATTCTATTTATATAAAATGTTTCAGAGGAATCCCAATTATTCAAACATACCAAGGAAACAAAAATTGGTTTGAGAAATGAGATAATTTATTCAAGAAATCAGAGGTAAAGTTGCAGTGTTCACCTTTGGGAGAAAATGACTTTTGGTTCAAGTTATAGGGAGGTTCAAAAAACGAAGGGTTTGAGAAACTAGGATTCAACTCATAATTGCTAAAAAATGTAACTTCTTTTGATTTCATACATAGAACTAGACCACAGTAAATTATTCACAGGGATAACAATTAGTGTAAAATAATGTCGGTAAAAAATTTCTCTGAGAAATTACCCATACTTATCATACACAAAAAAATTTGTACAATTTGATTTTAAATAAAGTTGACTAAAATAGTTCCTCTTTTGGATATAGTAAAATGAGGTCTAAGCTAGTGCAAGCGAGCAGAAAGGGAGATCAATATCAATTGAAGGAGAATAATAAAAGCAGACTGCCAGTCTTTCTGTTTCCCAGTGTCAGATAGCACTACCTAGCCAAGTTAAGAACTAATTTTAAATCAACATCTTTAATAACTAACTCTGCTTCTTTTAATCACGTAATAAGTCAAAACAAAAATGGCCCACGTAGGGAAATAGATACTTGTAACACACATAATAACATGTTAATTTCCAAAACAAAAAAATTGTGAGACATTGACCAAAAAAACCTTGCTCTAGAAGACTGTTTGATTTGTTCTGGTAACCAATGAACATAATTAATTGTCACCAGGTTGTAAAGAGGCCGACAAATACTAATCAAATTCATCTGACAGTGTAATGACATTATATTGTTCAATATGCCAAAGAGAATTTTACTTTATTAGCACAATGAAAAATTGTGAAAGTGTGCATCAAAATTAATACAGAAAAGTAGACAGTAACTTCTTCATTCCTTCATTTTCATATGCAGTTAATTCCTTTACACGATTGCTCAGTTTGAACGTGCTATAAACTCAGTGTTAGGGTAAATAAAGGTGCTAGCCTCCCGTTTGTGCTCGTTCATGCTTCCACTTGCTTTGGACTACTAGTAGACTAGTAGACTGTAATGAATTATTAGGGTGAGAACTCACAGTCATACCAAAATCACAGTTTTCACTCGAATAAAACACCAGGGAGGATAATTTAATTTGATTCACTATAATAATCTTCCTGAGATACAAAGACTAGATGCCACTTGTAAAATTCTGAAAATTGGACATTTGGGGTAATAATTATTTCAGTATACAAGTCAAATAAATAAAAATCCTTATATTCTCCTCCAGTATACAAACAAAGTAATATGCCTTTTGCCTAACCTCATCATTGTAACCCTGACGATCAAAAAATTGGTTAGGAACCAAAATGCATCCCAAAATTAAATATATCATCATGAAATAAGAATGAATACCAGTTATGAGGTACAGATATTCATAAGTGCATGATTTTAAAGTGGTTTGAAAGTTTGAAAAATTTAAACATTTTGTTTTGACGAAGGACCACAGAAAATTTCCTGCAAGAGTCCACAGCTGAACCTAATAGTTTCATTAAACAATGCAATCAAATTGGCCCACGTTGCAGATAGGCACAAATTGACTTGAGCCACAAAACAATCCCCTGGGTCCACCTACAGAAGGCTCAGAACTCTAAAAATGTTTTTAAAAATCAAAATCTGGGAGATCATCAATGTTGCCTTCCTGAACCTAAAAAAGGTGGTCAAAGATAGAGCCCTGCCAATTCAACCACAAAAATTGGTCAAAGAGAAAAAAAATCCCCCCCCCCCTCTCAAAAAAAATGCCAAAAATTGGCCAAAAGTGTATATTATGCACTTTTCTTTGTATTGTGTGGAAGACTTGGTGACCCATACGAGAGACCAGGTAACTGAACCTGGGGCCGACTCGGAATAATCCAGAGGAGTTGGCACAGATGTCATGAAGTATATTGATACAGAAACTTTACTAGACAACATTATGGAAGATTTGATCCATATGACTTCAGTTTCTTTTCTACACTAACTTCCTTTGGATCATCATTGTCAATAATGACTTCATATCTAACACCCTTTGAACTGTAAAGGCAATAGTGTTGAACCATAAATAAAAGGTCGAATAAAATGGAGATAGCACCCAAACCAAACTTTGTGAAATCACCAAAGATGGACTTCCAGTCATCTGCAAACAACAACATCCATTGACATGGTTAAAATCAATAACTTATTAAATAATATTTAAAAATTCATTTCTTATGAACTGGTCAGTAAACACTTTCCTTGATGACATTCCAAGACAGTTTATTACAGTGACCTTAAAAAAAATTGGTGCATCATCTTGACATTGGCCCTGTACGTCTCACAAGTCTATTCATGTTATTCTCACAGCTGAGTGTAGCAGTGGAGGCAGTGTGCCCAGGTGGTTTAGGGTGCTGGATTTGAAATCTGGAGATCCCTGGTTTAAATCCTGCACCCTGCTGCCCTACTCAACTCCTTGACCATATGTTGTGTAAATAGCCAACTGGTCAGCCTTCAACAAGTTGCGATTCTTAATAGTTTGTGGCCTGTTTGCAATATTTGTTTGTTTATTTACTGTGTCCCCATTAAGCACAACAGTGCTTAATACACTTGACACATAAAGTTATTCATTTATTAAATGTAGTCTAACTACACAGGAAAATAAATGGGTACCAGCAAATTTTTGTAAAAAGCTCACAACGACCTGCCAGTATTTTGTGTTACCAGTGTTTCACGTAACCTACAAGCAGGCACACATTTGACGTCACCTGCATGAGCTACAAGAATGAGCTGGCAAGCAAGATGAGGTATATTATCAGAGACAAGTCTAGAGGGCAGAACCATTGAAATATGCATGTTTGATCCTATGCTTTTGAACCTGGGGGGACTCCCATACAAAAGGATGCAAGTGCTTGTTGGAAATTTTGAAAAGAGCCCCTAAGAGGTATCAGGATCCTGTTTTGTGGGCGTGGCTTGAAATGTTTTTCACCCTTAAGAGGTACCAATTCTAAAACAACAAATTATCTCCTGTCATAATTTTTTCAGCTCAATACCCTAAAAGACGCCGCAAAAGCTCCCACTGTGGACCTTTTAAGGCTGAACCGGCCTAAGAGGCACCGAATCTGCATTTTAAACCCTTAAAAGTACTACAAGCACCCTGTTTTTTATATGGAAGTCCCCTTCCCCCCCCCCACCCCCCCCCCAGACTTTTGAACAAGCTAGATTTCATTGCAAAGGTAAACAGGAGAGACTCACCATTGTTATAAGCTAAGAGGAACATTTGTAAAATGCTCAATGAACCTCCAGTGAAATCAAGCAGTATGTTACCAATACTCCAGCCAACAGTGCTTTTACGTCTGAAGTTCATCCATGCCTATTGAGAGAAAATGATGGGTATTTACTAAATGCAAATCATTTCTTAGGAAAGAAGAAGTTATCATGGTTGACATTGATACGATGCTATGATATGATCAACAGCAGCATAACATGATTTAATAGTGATCAAGGCTTTTGAATATACTGTTGAACCCTGCTACTTTGAACTCTCAGAGGAATTGAAATATAGTTCAAAATAGTGGGAGCTCGAAATAGCTGATAGTAAATGACTGAAGAACAAATCCAAGGAAAATGGTTTTGAGTTGGAAATAACAGGGAATTCGAAATAGCGGGGATATGGAAATAACCGAGTCCAAATTTCTGGAGTCTGACTGTATAGTATAATGCAAATGGATGGGTGGACAGAAGGGAGGGAGGGAGGGAGGGAAGGAAGGAAAGAGGGAGGAGGGAAGGGAAGACAGAGGAATTGACAGACTGACGGACCAACAGACCAATGGACTGACGGAAGGAAAGAAGGAAGGAAAGGAGGTAGGGAAGGAGGAAGGGAGGAAAGATGAAGGGAAAGAAGGAGGGATGAAAAATGAACAGATGGATGGCCAGACAGCCAGACAGACAGATGAATGGATGGACAGACAGTAGGAAGGATGAAAGGACTAAAGGAAGGAGGGAAGGTCAGGAAAGGACAGAAGGAGGGAAGGTCAGGGAGGAGAGATAGCTGAACTAACCTGAGGAATATACTTGATGAGTGTCACACCAATTTTTATATATGAGAAGTAATACAGATATGTCAACCATGTGATTTTGTGCAATAATGTCACCACTAGTGCCACTGCAGCAAACAGCCATGTACCAGACAACAGGATCTTAGAAACAAACGACACTCTCTGATCACCACGCTAAAAAAGAATAAAACATAATGATTTTTATATAAAAATGTAGTCACAGTATGTATTTTATCAACCATTAACATTAATTTTCTTGTAAGTTAGTAGAACTAGCAGCCACAAGCAGCAATGATAGCATGCATTTAATTGACAACTACCACTTACCACAGATACCAGACATCATGACCTAGAATTACACTGAAAGTTACATGTACATTCAAATATTTCCATATACACGCCAGGAAAAAGCTCCCACCGCTTCTCTCTGCCCCTCCCCCCTGCTGCCACTGCTTCTTTTCCATGGTATAACCTTAGTACCTGGTTTACAGAAGGAATAGAGGTGGAGGCAGGGGAAGAAGAAAGGTAAAGAAAAAGGGAAGAACTTATCTCTTTCTCCCTCTCTCCCCTCCCCTTAGGATGGTGTTGTGCTCTTGCTACCCTAAAATGACAGCTACAAAATGCTGGCAAGTACCACAAATGACAGCCAATAATTTTCAATATCAAAGGCAACTTGTCATTTGATCTAATAATAAAACAGAACTACTGATTAAACAGATCATTGCAGCATGCTGGTTGCATAGAGCTGAATAAATAAAGAGTTAGTACTTACATCATAAAACACACACTGAAGAATTGTGATGAAGGTCAGAAGAATAGCATGCACAGTAAAAAACACATCATTGGCTCGAACTGGGTTTACTCCGTCAGGGTGCTTCTCAAAATATTCATGCTGAAGAGAAACATTAAACCATAGTGTAAGTTAACTAAGAGCAGACGTCAACTCAACTGAGAAGAAAACAAGCAAACTTAGTAAATACTCACCAACTTTTCAAATATCACCAACACAATGGTGAAATATGGACAAATCAAAGATTGCCTTTGGAACACAATTCTGTTCTCAACTCTTGCATGCAAAATGTCTACTTAGTAATTATGTGAGCTATGTTTACAACGCAACTGGAAAAATAACATAAAATACTTATGAAGTTAAGCAGCTGTGAAATTTAAACCCCCAAAAATCAGGCTTAAACAGGATTTGAACCCATGACCTCTGCGATACCGGTGCAGTGCTCTACCAGCTGAGCCATAATTAGCCAACTGGGAGCTGGCCAACATATCATGAGTTTGTAATATAACTGTATATGGCAAAATTCTTACATTATAATCCATCAGAATACAAAATAACTATGTAAAGATCTAAATTAGTATGGTGTTTATTTATCACGCTGCACATATTTGCATTACAATTTACCAACCTGCACAGAATGTATCCAGAACATGCCAATGTTAAACAAACCATAAGCTATAAACCCTGTGAGGTTATAAGCCAGGAAATCAAAGTTGAGTCCAACAACACTGTGGAATAAGAAGAACAAATAAATATATTAATAGAAGGCTTTTGGTTTTTTGCATATGTTATTTCTCAAAAACGAAGAGCAAATCAACAAAAACAAGGTGAACATGTGAAATTTCATATATTTGAACTGCGAAGAATGATATGAAGATATGATTGATCATTGCAGTTATGCACACAACGCAAGCAGTTGTGAAATTAATGCCTGATAAAAATTTAGGCCTGAACGGAATTTAGCGTAGTAAAGACAATATTTTACAGACACATGTAGTGAGTGAGTAAAATATTGTTCCAAACACAAGAAAATAAAATTCTTCAAACCACGTTTTAATTTTCATTTTGTTATATAGAAAATTTGATTGTTTGCACAAACAATTCAAAAAAGCAGGAAATGACTTCATTGAGAAAAATACACATCACGGGTCCTGGATGTAATTTAATTTGTAGTATCTATACTGTAAATGTCTATGGACCTGGAAATATCCTTAATATATTATTTGGTTACCTCTGCCGCTTCCAGTTTAGATAAGCCTGAAAAAAAGTGACATAAACATTAATTAATTACTCTACTGAGAGAGTATCACACAAGGTCTTCCGGGTGTGAGCTGAGCAAAGCAACGTCAGAGGTCAGTACAAGAAAGACTGGGTCTTTTTTTGAATGGCCAGCTGTTTTTTTAACAGGGAGCTCGAAACTAAACGTTCATTGCTCATATTATGTCCATGGGTTAAAGAGAAAAATCTGGCACCAACAATTAGCCAATCAAATTATATCTAAACAAGACGTAATGTTAGTCTTGAAAATTAGAATTTTGAGTTATTCTCACCTGAGGATAAAATGAAATGGACCATGCAGCAAAATATATCCAGCCAATCACAGCATTGATTATAGTCAATGGCAAGGAGTGAACCACTCTCATCGTGAAGCTTAAGGACCATTGAATAAGAAATTGTTAATAACAAAATAGACTTGCAATCTGATTTCTGCTAAATTTTGACTTTGTCATAAAATAATATCTGATAACCCAAAGATACATCTGGCAGAAGGGCAATAAAGGAATGTACAAATAGATTTGGGTGGAGAAGTTGTAGCAAGGCCACATAGTGAGGAAGAGGCCACAGTGGAAAAACTACCTTTGTTCTAACTTATACAACACTTGGCGCATACAGGGTTGACTTAATTGATGATGACTGATACTTCAAACACAATTAACAGATTTCCTGTTTAAATAACATTATTACTCACAGGCCACAAAAATACCGAACATAACACAAGACAAGTGGGAAGGACTCCATTCAGGTATGACATTTTCACTTCTTATTACAAAATTCTTCTTAAGAAGTCATAAAGAAGATTCAAGGAGAATTTGCATGTGGGTAACATACCTAACATTGCTGTCTTTACCAGTAGTGTTTTGTATAGCACATTTAATGGTGACTTTTCCAATGCCAAGGCCATGGACTCTCACTGATTTTTTTTGGTCAAAATTTA
Source organism: Orbicella faveolata (assembly GCF_042242905.1). NCBI lineage: Eukaryota > Metazoa > Cnidaria > Anthozoa > Scleractinia > Merulinidae > Orbicella > Orbicella faveolata. Next base: position 20,401,565 of record NW_028301541.1, on the reverse strand, counting down.
AGTGAACCTGAAAAAAAAAAAAATCAGTTAAAGGGGTGCACAGAATAAGGAGCCATTTAAGTGACTGTTGATGTAACATCAAACTCTCCTCGTGTTTTATAATGGAATTAAAGGAAGAAGAATCTATTGATAGCAATTTATCAGTTATCACTTTGGGCATTTTTCCAGGCAACCTTTCAACTTACCGTTAAACTTATTTTTTGTACCCCACCACCCGCCTCTACTCTGCCCCTGCATAACTCTACTATTTTCTTTAACATATATGCAAAGAAGTAAAGCACTCCTCCTAAGCTTTCTGCTTCCTTTTAATAATAATATGTATTTGAATATTAGCCTTTAAGAGCAACAACTATGTAGTCCTAACATACATTTTGACCACTCTTTGACAACCAGGTTTTGAAATCGTTTTCTATTGATGACTTTCCAGAGATTTCATCTGGTCAATCAGAAAAATGTGGACTAATTATTATGTCACTTTCAAGTGGATTGGACTGTTGAAAGAGAAGCTAACTGAGAGTTGACACTTTGTCAAATGTCAGTGGTAAGACAAGCAGAAATGAAAGCCTGTGAAGAAAATGCAAGTCTTCACTTAGCTCTAAGAAAGAAGAATCACCTTTTTTCGCACTTCAACTATTGCTGGCCTACTGCTGTTGATGATAACAGCTACAGATGCATTTGAAGAATCCTTGCCACTGCAAAAAAAACGTGATTTAACTTACAGACTTGTCTAATAGATCACACTCCACTTTTAAAAAATATGTGAAAAGTAATTAAGGTGGTTCACTACAGTTTTGATGAATTATAACAGTCCAACCTCTAACTCTTTTGAAATATGTTCCAAGATTTTTCCTTTCTTTATTTACTGTTTGCTTAATGTCTTTTACCATTTTATGTGAAACATCAACAATTTAAGCCAATTTAAACATCAACAAATGGCCAAAATGAACGACTGAGTACCTAAGGAGAGACTGGGCACTAGTAGGTTCAATGACCTTTTTATGTCATATTTTATTGGCCCTAGGCTTAAACACATGTTTGAATGGAGTTTGAAACTATCGCTTTGTATACCAATTGAAAGTGATTTAACACCTTTCAAGCGCTGAAGTGGTTTTCGTTTCTTCTTAGAGTTACTTGTGTCAGTTTTGCACACGCGACTAATACTGACGTCTGCCAGGCAATCATAGGGTGCGCTACTGAGTCTCAGAAAAACTATAGTAAGCCACCTTAACTGACAAGGTCAGGGAAAAATTGAATTGCCATATGTCTGATACCCTGGGCCAAGACAAGTGGAGTTTAAAGTCTGTGGTACTTAAAGACAAAATTTGCATCTTTCCTATCTAAGCCATTTTAAAACATAAACAAGTAGTCTGTATAAGAAGACAATGCTGTTTACTATTTTTAAATAACTCTTTTTGTTCAAGAGATATTCAAGTTTTTAAAATATGCAAATAATGTCATCCACTCAACCAAATTTTGATCAAACATGATGAAGAAAGATATCTCAAATAGTTGGTATCAGAAATGTTTGATACTGTAAAGTAGGATTCTACTTAATGTGCTCCACAATATGAGCTTGACAGTTTTGTTACCATGGCAGCATACTGGGTTCCAGACCTCCCCAATATTGAAGGCTTTTCTTGCCACCTTTGGCGTTCCGTTTTGAAATTTGCTAATGGTGCCTCAACTGGTGCCTCAACTGGTCCCTTGGGGAACTGTGAATTTTGTTTCCCTCGAATCTCAATGTTTCCCTCGACTTCGCCTCGGGAAAGACTGAGATTCTCTGGAAACAAAATTCACTGTTACCCTCGGAACCAGTCATTAAGTGTTAAATGTTAACCCAATGGCAAGTTACCCCTAATATCATTATATTTATAAGGTTGCATACAGTACACTGTCTGGCACCCATATATACCCGTTTGATAATAAATGCACTATTCAAAGATAATCTTTCTTGACCAAGAAGATGGCACAGCGGCACTGGCAAGCCCTCAAAACCAATTAAGAAATCACTTTCTTCAGACTTACTATTCCATGTTATAACCATTATTAGGGCTGCCAAATCTCTTGCCTATAAAATGTGCCAAAACGTCTTGTTTCAAGATATATAAAATAGGTCATCCAGTCATTCCCTGTATAGTCAAGAAATTTATAGAACTTGGTAGTGGCACATTCAACAGAGGGTTCAAACATTACCTTACTGAAATAACAAACTGTCCAGATTTCTCAACCTGTACTTTATGGTCAGAGGAGTCTAAATTAAGTTTAATACCTTCCGCTGAAAAAAAGTAAAATATATAGACACAATATTATGTATTATATACACTTAATGAAGTTGACAAATAATTAAGTTAATCAGTATATCAAAGTCGTTTTCTCCAGGCATACTTACCTTACAAATATTAAATTTTGCACAAGCATTCAACCGAGCAAATTTGACTAAAATTAGACGAATCGCCAAAATTGAGTTGTAACTCTTCATCCTGTCCTTATCCGGCGAAAATATCGTTTTGAGGAAACAGCGCTTGACAATAAATATCAATGACCAAACAAACGCGGTCCACAAACCCATTCAGGACAGTTCACTGAATAATATTTAGTCTTTTTGGGTTTTCTCTTTTTCGTCTGAAAGCTCAAAGTTCAAAGCTTATTTTTAGGAAGAAAAAGGTTTATCTTCACTCCTGAGTCCTATTACCCACAACAACAAAATTGTTTTCAGTCACATGTCTAATAGTTACGCAATTTATCTCGTGAGGTTCAATAAACGTACAGCTTCCGCTGTCCAGCACATTTCCACACTAGGAAAACCAATTTTTGATAACTTGGTGATAGCGCAAAAATATACTGGTTCTAGGGAAAATCGGCCAAGTGGTAATAAGCTAAATCTATCGTGATTTTTTCGCTTCGCTCAATTTACGTTTAGCTTAGGTAAATAAGGCAAAATTAAAACAAGGTTTTCGTTATCCCTCACGAACCAGAAACAGCTCTGCAAAAAACAAAGTTGATAAATTGCTTTGAAATTTGGATTCGGTTTACTGCGTTTTTGGTTTGTTTAAGTCGCGTTTTATTTGCTATTAAAAAAAAACAAAAAAAAACGGCTGGATTAAAACTGAACAAAGTTTCAAGTGAGATGGAAGGAACATTAGCGGATTGTTCAGAAACGATAACTGAAGTCTGAAAAGTGAATTATAGAGCACTTTTTCACCTGCGTTTCTTGGCTTTTAGCGTAAGCTTACTTGGGTGAATACAACCAAAAGTGGCTAAACTATTGTTCCACGATACATCCAAACTTTAATGTACAAATCTAGGCAAGCTTAAATAATAAAATTACCTTACCTTCAATCTTCCGGGCTTGCAGGGTACTTAATAAAAACAAAATCACGGATATTTTATCCATATTCATTGTCAAGATGCAAAAGTAACCGATGGATTGACCAGTCTGGTTTTTAACTTGTTCACCTGACGTCTGTTAGTCTAATTATATCTTTATATAGGTGTGAATTTTCGTCTTTTTCATGCAAAGTCATTCTCGGGAGTCACCCGTGAGGGTCACGCGATGCGATAACGTAAGACGGCTGTACAAAGAACCAGCGGCTTCCAAACTATATTCAAGATGGCGGCGATGGCCTCTACGAGGTATGAATGTATTGTCGCAATGTTATCGGTATTTTGCATCGTGATTTTAAGTTTTAGGATTGATCTGTTTGTTCAAAATATATTTGATGTTGATTTATTGAATTTTCTATGTTTCTTTACTTATTTCTTGGATTGCAGTGCAACCTTGCGTTTGTTTTTGAGGAGAAGTTTACACCGATGTTTGCTTGCTGATCATGAAAGGTCATCCATACCAAGATCGTTTCTCTGTAACAGAGAAAAGCTGTTATCGTGTGAAAGGAGAGGAACCAGGTGTGTTAATATATATGCTTCTGGTTACAGAAAAGAAAATCAACCCAGATGCGATACAGTTCAATCGCGATATTTTTTGTTGATACATAATCACTTACACCTTTAGAAGCTAGGCTTTTGTCGAAGTTCTTTTGTAATTTACAATACTTGACATTATCATAATTCGGAGATATACCCCTTCAACAATCACAAACAACAAGACTCTTTGTTTTGACCGGGTGGTTCACGTTCAATTGCTGGCATGGGGTATTGTATTGTGTTCAATTCCTGCATTAGACGAGTCCTTCCCCCACCCCTTCACCCCTCCATCCCACCACTCCTCCACCCCTCTACCCCCCCACCCCTCCACCCCTCCACCCCTCCACCCCTCCACCCCTCCACCCCTCCACCTCTCCACCCCTCCACCCCTCCAACCCTCCAACCCTCCAGCCAGCTACAGACTTTACCATAAATATTGGACTTTACCATAATGTTGGACTAGGGTAGAAATATTCCTGGTCACTTCATGTTAAGGCCATAAAAACAAATTTATTTTATGTATGGAATTACATGTACCTACCTGTGAGAAAATTTGATGATGATTTGGGAGCTTTTAAACTAGATGATGTCAATCCATCCTCCCCCCCCCCCCCCCCACCCTCCACATCACACTAAAATGGCTTTATTTGTACTACTGCAAATAAAGGAATGAAGTTGATAGTAAGTCCCTTGTTATCTGTTGCTAGTCATTTTGGGATTATATTTTTAAATTATGTGCAAGGATTTACTTTTTCAAGTCAGACAAGTTCATTGATGATCCAATTCCTTCTATTCCAGCACTTGTAGTGCAACAATAAGCCGGATTCCAAAAAAGGTATATTCTCGGATGTACAAGGTCAGGCTCGTTCAACCAGATGGTTCTTCGTACTTCATCCGACATGACAAGCCTTATAAAATAATTGCACTACCAATCAATCCTGCTGACATGACAGAGGAGGAAAGAAAAGAAAGAATGAAGAGACTTAAACCAGAAAAGCCTGAGAAAATTTATGAACTCGAGGATGAGGATGAAGCAGGTTATGATCAGAGATCATGGGCTAATTTAATGAAGAAGAAATAATGAAAGCACTAGTGAAGATAGGTGAAATTTGATAATCAACTTGCTGTGAAACACACAATAAGGACAGAATGTGACAAACAGTAGGTGAGAAAAACAGATCTGTAAGCCTGAAACGATCATCAACTTTCAGGGAAAACCAAGATTGTTAACACCAAGACTGTAGATAGTCTCTTTTAATTGATAAAGTTTGAGGAAGAAGTTCTTTTAAAATTCATTGGATTGAGTAAGGATAGGTCTAAAGTGGCAAAAGAAGGTGAAAAACAACTGAAGCAGACAGGTAGAAAGCTATTATCATCTTGTGATTTTTCTTTTCATTTCCCTTATTTTTACTGGTTGAAAGAATGCTCAGACACCTTAAGTAATGTCTGTAGAGTCCTAAAATGTGACATCACATCGTCATGACACAAAAAGATTTAGTCCTAAATAAACATCATAATCACATGTGCATTGTGCCAGGCATCTTCTTTGTCTGGAATGTGCCATTTGTTTAGAACTGAGAATTTTAGTATCATAGAAACATGATGTCAAGACTTTACTATTACTACCAAATTATTACATAGAATGCTCAAGGTCATTAGCATGTACTGTACCATGGTCTGGAGTGAATAATATTATTAGATTTTCCAACGGAGGTACCAGAAAGAAGAAGAGTACAACTTTCTACTTTAAAATTAATCTTGTGTCTGGGTGCCAGAATACTCTTAGTCAGAGGATCTGGGAATGAGTTTGATGTGAGGTATGACGATCTCATACAAGCATTTTAGACTTCAAAAGTTGTTCTTCTACTTATGCTTTGATCTGAAGGTCCTTGCTTAATAATCTGCTGACAAAACACAAGAAGCATGCACTTCCCACTACATTCAGAAGCTATTTTAATGTAAAATAAAGTGTGAAATAAACAGACTCACTGACTGAATGATAAAGCAGTTATTGAATCCAGTTATATACTTACGTGTTGTGTGGCTGTGGCACTAGATAATATTAAGTGTAGAGCTATCTCTCTGCACTCATTGCATTCCTATCATACTAAATAATTTTGAAAGAAAGCCGTGCTTACACGTGACATGTCTATGACACCACTGAAAAGTTGTGACATATTTGCCAAACCTCGAACCACAAATGATTATCGTTTCATGCAGCAGATCTGTTTTATAAAAGAAAAAAAAAGCTGAGAAAGTTCAAGAGAGCACTTGTGAGAAACGAACGCATCATAGAGCGTGGAACGTTCTGGAATCGACTTCTGTTGAGAAAACTAGAAACAACTTCAGTGTCGCCTATTTTTCTCGAAATTTTTTGGCAACACGAAACAGTAGTGTCCAATTTCCAGGGGCGGATCTAGGGGGAGGGTGCAGGGAGTGCGCACCCACCTCCCCTGAGATGAGGCCTTCTTCTTCGTATTCATTTTTAAAATTTGTTTACCTCACCAGTCAGTTACGCCATTTCTTAGTGGTGCAACCCGTCCTAAGAAAATCCTGGATACTCCCCTGAATTTCAGATTCCCGTTGAAACTATAGTCTTCAGCTCGCTACAACAGAAATTGTTACACAACTGAAATTTCATTCCTCAACAGCGCGTGCTCTCATTGGCATGGCTACTAAGGCGAGATCACATCGTATTTACAATGAAACTGTTTCTCGCCATTGCGAAATCTACGACATCGGGGGATAACGGTTTACTGTTACCTGCAAATGTTGACCGATGAACGTGGTTGGGTGTGAATTCCTTTTATTTCTTTGTTGTGCTATATAACAAATACCTCAACTGCTGGTCCCTCGGGAAACCAATCAATTTGGTTTCTCTCGATTCTCTCGGGAAACAAAATTAACTGTTCCCTATGGACCAATCGTTTAATATTTAGCCGGATTTCACCCTATTTTTGCCACTCCGTTTGCGTTCTTTTTTACGCCCATTTTGGGACTTTGCCCTTTTCTTCTCATTCTCTGATTCTTTTTCAGAGCTCGGACCAAACGTGACACACTTGTCACGCAATACATCATTGTCCAAATTGCCGCAAAGATTCTCAGGGGAAGCCTTAGATTTCACTGCATCCTCAGCTGGAGAATCAACTTTCGTTTGTAACTCTGACCCTGAATCAATGTTTTCTGACTTGATGTCCCGCTCCGCTTGAGGTTCGGGTGTTATTATTCTGTTGTTGGTATCAGCTTCCTCTGAACTATCAATTTCCTGCAATGGAATTTTTATAACGGAACGCTTTGGATTCCTCAACTGTGCTTTCTCTGGTGCAATCGTCTTACCATCATTAGCATCTAAATCAGCGGTGTCCGTGTCAGATATAAATCTTCTGTTTCTCCTTTTCACTTCGCTATCTTTTCTTTCAGTTGTATTCAGTTTTACAGTGTCTTTATGAGCACCAACTCTTTCAATATCGTGAGTTCGTTCTTTAGTATGACCATGTTTCCGATCGGAGCCTGGTACTGACATGTTATGTCCTTCAACTGTCAGCGGCTCAGTACTTATTTCGTCACCAGATTCTGCTCCGCCAAGTACTTTACCACGTGACTTCTTCAACGTAATTTCAACCTTTGCAAGCGCTGGTGGTACATGTGATTTTTTACTTTTCACTTGCGCGTTCTTCTTCAGCTTTTTAGGTGCGCATGTTACATATGACGGTCGCTTGGGTTTCTTCTTTGTAGACTTTGTAGCTTCGACGTTATTGCCTTTCTTGCCTTCAATGTGCTTTGTTTTCTCTGAGTTGGATTTTCTCTGAGTTGATTCAGGAAGAAAACTAGCTTTTCTCTGTTCTGCCACCTCATTAGCTTCTTCTTGCACTATTTTTTCCTCTTCCTTCGTTTGTTGTTTTTGTTTTTCTCTGTTCGTCTTCAGAGGCATTCCCTTTCTAGTCTCCAGTCTCTTTTTGTCATCCCCAGCACGTTGGGATTGTGCACCAGGAGTGTTCATCTCATGTTCTGTCTTCTTCTCGTCAGCATCATTTTTGGTCGGATTTTCTGCTTCGTTTTCTAAATCATACATATTTTTGTCAAGCAGGGCGAGTTCCCCTTTTGTGGGAGCAGAATAAAATGTCCATTCCCCGAGATGCCGAAGAACTTTACTTGGAAAACTCTTCGGGTAGTTCTTTGCTGGAGGGTCGTCAGAGAATAAACGATCATGCAGTGTCGCATCTTCTTTATTTACAACGGTCAGCGGTGGTAGGAGGTTCAACACGTGATCACGGCGTGATAGGCCACGTGGTCTTATCGAGGTTGCCATTGGAGTTGTCATAACTAGTCGCTTTAACAAGCTTAATTTTGCAATGGAATATGAGGAAAATCTGAAATGAATTAAAGTAAAAAGAAAGAATTGAAATCCCTCTCTTGACCTAAACTATAAAACCTTGAGAAATCGGAACTGTTTATCCAAAAGCAGATAATAGAGACACCATATAAAGTTGAAATTGAGATTTCTAAATTTATTTAATTAATTTCACTATACTTTCTCTTATACGGGTAAGACGGCATGCAACACACACAAATGAACTTGTATGACATCTTTTTTTTAAATTCCTCTCTTGGTTTGGGTGTTTCTAACTTCAGCATGTGCGTGATACGAATAAAACCTTCATAGCTCCTTTCTCCACCCCAGCGGGGGACTACCTTCCCCCTTACACACGGGAGTACGGTTTTACACTTAATTTGCCTCCTCATTATAAGTCAATTTGCTCATGGTGTTAAAATCCTTCCAGAATGTTCTCGCAAAAAGCATTACGTATCAAGGTACAAGTGCGAACCAATGTTATTGTTTGCTATTTAACTGTTTCTTGTCATTCTATGTACCTTTTAAAACAAAAAAAGTAAAGTTGCTTACCTTTAGAACCTTGTGTACAATTTCCCTGACAACAGCATGACGTCTGATATCTACGATGAAAACTTTTGAGGTGGCTTTAGAATTAGCAAACAAGTTGAACCACAAAGCGAATTTAACCGAAGTTCCTTCATGAATGCATTATTTTCTCAGGCTCGGTTAGTCACTGAAGGAACTTAATTTACGGAAAGTCGCTAGGAAAAGCACGAGTTTAATGTTATAGACGCGAATCTGTAAAATCCCAATCTTGTGCATTTGTCAACAAACAATGACTCTTGCCTGTGACAGGTTTTCCCTTGAGTCAATTTTCTGATGACAGGTAAACGCTTATTGTGTTTTGTTAAACTCATTTTAATAGATCTTGGACTTATATGTTGAATGGACTTCTTTGTTTTGTTGTTAATCCCTCTGAAGCAAGAACCCTGCGATGTGTTAATGAAGTACCTATAGTTGTATGTGTTTTAGTCACGGGTTGTGTTGTATTATCAGACTGTTAAATAATTTTCACGTTTGCTTGAAGGTTTCTCTGTCTAAACTGGTATCGATGCATAATCGTTCTCGCTTTTTTTTTTCTTTCAAAGAGGGGCCCCTAAAATGGCCTAAACTAAATTGATTTTGTAGAGTAAACATGTACAGGCGAAACATGTTCTCGCGCAAGAATATCAAAATCGGACAAAAAACTCTTCGTCCCTAACTCAAAATAAATACAATTTGAGAAAGGTTTATTTGAGGGTAACCTCGACTAATATTCTTTCAACCAACACGGCCGGATCCAGAGGTCCCCTGTCAACATCAAACAACTGACCATGAATAGCAAGGCATCGTAGATTCGAGCTCTTATTGGTTGAAGGCTTTGAAGCGAATATTTTCACGGTTAATTTGAGTTCTATGGGACGTTCAAAACTCATCAGTTTCCACGATTTTGTATCTCTGCGTAAACTGGGAGGGAAAGGGTTTTACATCTTTCGTGAACAGAAAGCCGAGTTGTGAAGTCATAATGTTCTCTTACCATTGATTTATGGTAAACGTTTTTCAACCAATCATGACGCACGTAAATGTCCCCAGGTAGTTAAGAGCACGATCTATTAGAACCCAGAAGTGATTAAAATCTAATTTCTCATGACATTATTAAGCAAACAGGTGATGAGAGTTAAGAAAATCACCAATTAAGTGATACCTTAGAATTCCGAAAGTAACGCCGCCCCCCCTCCCGAAAAGAACGGCTCCCCGAAAGTAACGTTAGTTTTTTACCTTCCTATTGAACCCCGAAAGTAACGGTCCCCTCCAAAAGTAACAGCCCCTTGAAGAAGTCACCAAAAGAGAAACCCTCTGATCTCTTAAATTAAGCGCAATGCGGATAGAACAGCCTAACAACAGGACTGAACAACTCGGAAGAAATATTTATGATTTTATTTCGAACTTAACTGAATTTTTCTTGAAACTATGATTTATGAACTGTATTCAGTTGTCTAGCGGCAGAGTCAAATGATATTCATATGATATACGTGACCATTACACTTTCTGCCAAAGTTTAGGCCTTTTTTGTTTAGGCGTTCAGCTTTCAAGTTTATGTGGGTAGTTAGGAACATACATAAACGGAACTTTTAATTTCATGAGTTACACTTTCGCTTTGTCTGAAACGACTATTTCCGTCAGAAACGTTTCTTAACCATCCGAAAGTAACGCGGCTACCCGAAAGTAGCGGCCCCTTTTGCCGCTAAATCCGACAGTAACGGAGGCCGTTACTCTCTTAATTCTACGGTATTCAGTCTTGACGTATCCCCAAATTCTTAGAACTGATATCAAAGAACTGGAGGAGAATTAGCATTTTCAACTTGAGACTGGAAGGTTTCACGAGTAAGGGCTTGGCGTTCTTATATGTTCCGTAACAAATACTTATGAAAGTATTTTCTTGCCATTAATACTATAATAAAATGTTTCGACAACCTTGTCTGTAGTCAATGAATTTTAAAAGGAAGTCGCGAAGAACTTGTTTTTCAGCGAGGTCAGTAGAGATCCCCTTGCTAACTTCTCTTAGGTGTGGCAGTTCAGTTTTTAGGCAGCCCCACTCCATGGCGTGGACTGAATTATATTGAAAATAGAACTTTTCTTTCCGTTGTTTAAGACAATCAATAAGATTTTCTAAAATTTGCTTTTAATCACACTACAAGGCCGTTGCTGGAGGGTTTTACAAAAGCAAGATGCCAGTCCACATATATTCTCCATACCATTCTACCGATAAAATTCCTTTAGTTAAAGTTTGGAGATTTGGATAATTTACGGACACAATTTCATGTGTACAAGCATGGGCTTGCAAAAGTACAGGTAAGTGTAAAAATAAAGGTTTAGAATGGACTCCTGGCTAAGGTAAGAGGAATAAAGTCACAGGGTCAAGTCAGTATTATTTCAATTCACCGAGTTGTGGATAAAAAAAGTGTTCAAAATCTGTTTTTGCCAATTTAAAACAAGAAATAGGAGGATTTGATAATTTAGGGACATAATTTCATGTGTATAGGCATAGGCTTGCAAAAGTAAAGGTAAGTGTAAAAATAAAAGCTTGGAATGAACTCCTGGCTAAGGTAAGAGGAATAAAGTTACAGGGTCAAGTGAGTATTATTTCAATTCACCGAGTTGTGGATGAAAAACAGTTGCATGATCTTTTTTTTACCAATTTAAAACAAGAAATAGGAGTGTAAAAAGCAAGAAAAAGAGGGCGGAAAAAGGGAAGCGAAAGAGCAAAGTGCGCTGAACGAGGAAATTGCTAAGCTTCCTGTCCGCACCAACAGAGAGAGACAGCGAGTATCGAGTAACATTTACCTTTACAATAAGGAAAACGTAAAGATCAGATTGTTTCGGTGCATTCGTTTATGTTTCTGTTCATATTCAGCCAAAAACATTGCAAGCTACTAAGCTGAGCTTAATTTGGGGTCACTACTTGAAGATTTACTTACAAATGAATTGTGAAATATTGACGTGACTTTCGGATATTTTTAAGCCCCACGTCCGCACTACGGTGGAAGAATTTGAAGATGGAGGTTTCACTCTGAAACTGAAACGCATCAAATATTTAAAAACTAAACAGTCACCGGTTATTTTGGATTTGTGTTTGAGGAAAACTCGGTCAAGGAAATCACATGACTATCGCGACTACATCGTTGTCGGAAAGTTCCGTTTTTCAACTGAAATCTTTTCCGTCCACACGAAAACGCAAAGCCGGCGTTTTCAAATTCCTCCAGTTTGTAGAACGTTTTCGAAAAGCGCCGTTTTCGTGACGGATTAGTGTGGATGTTAGGCCTAACCGTAGAAATAAAACTGCGTTTTAAAATTTCTTCGGTGTAGTGTGGACTCTACCAGAGTTTAATTCGGGGTCACTAATTAATTACAACTGTGGAATTTTAAAGTTACTTTCGTAACGTTTGATCAGTAGACTAATCAGTGCTAATGCTAATCAGTCTTTGGTTTTCACTGATTAGCCTAGAAATTTGTGAGCACTTTGAACAATGCTGTTATATTAACTGCCAACAGCTTGAAATATTTACTGAAATTTTTCAATTAGAAAACCGGTGACCCAGGTAGTGACGTAATCGGAAAGCTGACGTGCGGGCGGTCACGTAATCAGATGTCATAGTTAGAGAGCGCTGTTTCATTTATTTTTATAACATGACATAGAAGAACAAATATTCAATCTCCTAAATTCCATGGCACAAATTGTTTTATCTTCACTTAAAACCTACAGGAAAACGTATGGCTGTGCGTGCAAAAAAAAACAAACAAACAAACAGATGCTATCTCTATTTTCGGCGGTGTCATCTCTTAATTTAACTTTCTTCTGATGTGCTAAATGTAAAATAAACTTTTTAGTCCCAAGTCATCTCGACTGTCATGCTTTTATTAGAATTTCCGTGATCCTTTAGGCACGATGCCCAAACGAGATATAATTTTGCCCGCTGCAATACAGTACAGAGTACAATCATTAGAAAACCGGTGACCCAGGTAGTGACGTAATCGGAAAGCTGCTGCGGCAGCAACTTTATTAATGTGTCAATCTACTAAATGGCTACCGGGAGGCTACTAACCAGAGCAGTGCATACTCAGATATATTGAAATCTAGAAAACAAAGTAACACTAGAAAAAAATAATAATGATGCAGCGAATGGTTTGGTCAGTGCGTTTGGGATGGCCTTTTTCGTACACAATCACCGGCAAATCATTTTGTGAAATGACTGAACTCTGGACTAACATGATATAAAAGCGGAAAAGCAGTGTAAACCGGCTCTGAAATAGGCGATGGTTAATAAACATTGCTCAGTGAATGCAATGGTTACAAGACATGACTTGTATCACATAATATTTTTTACTGAACTCCAGACTTCTAATTACCGAGGAAATCCATCAATTTTTTTGGTTTCCTCGCCACTTCTAATTTCTGTATCATCATTTTCCGTTTGACTGGGTTCTTTGTAAGATTATTATTCATTTAAGTGGTGTAATGAATAAGTGGATAAACTGAAATATTTGCTACCTTCGACACATCATAATACTAGACCTTGTCATATGTTATGCCTACCCGTAAAACTTCGGTGGTTGATGAAAAAATGGTGATTTTAGCAATAGACAGGAGTTGAAAGTCACCTAATGAAATCATTCACAGTATTAGAAAGTGAAGGCATCGAACGCACTCTCATAATCTTTGATTATTGCTAGTTTAAGATTATTATTCACTTGCGCGGTTCAATGAATAAACGGATAAATGAAATATTGGACACCTTCGACACATTACAACGGCAAGATATCAGAACTTATTGAATTGTGCTGATATATATAGTTAACTGTTTTCTACTTGGAGTTCTACTTGGCTAGTTGCGAACTGCAAAAACGTTTTGAACGCCTCTCATAATCTCTGTTGGATTATTTGTTCAGTTTCAGCACAGGAAATAGATTTCAGCCGCTCCCCAAACAACAAAATTAATTCCAGCGTGCTTAAGATTAAAAGACGTGAATTCGTCACGCAAATAAGTGGCCCACGCTTGAACCCTGGACTACCCAATGTATTAATTTAGCCACTGAACAACAGTCAAAATCCCCGTCTTTATGGGAGTGCCTCCGGACCTCATTGAAAGATTCAAGTACCTGTTGTCAACACTTCCTGTGGCCTTCTTCGTGTACGATATAGCGAAAAGGCACATTCAAATAAGAGACATTTATGTGACTAGAATGCTTTGCATAAACAAAGTAATAAGTGTAGCTAAGCGAGTTGTACATGACAATCTGTGGTTTGTTTATATAAAAGAACAGTCGGGCATCATAAGACTTCACACTGAGGAAAGTCTTTTACTTTTGTCCTGCCATAAAAGAATGCCTCTAAGGATTTCTGTAGTATTCCTCTCAAAGCAATTTTATATGTAGCACTATTCTGTTTGTACTTTTAATTATGGGAAATAAACATTCAAGATTCAGTTCAAATTCAGCTGGGCGGTCTGGTCCTGATGTCTGAGGACGTGACATCTAACAAACCGTTTCGATGTCGACTAGCCACGAGGGCGTATCAGAACAAACAGTTTATAAATATCGGTGACTTACATATTTGAAAAGGTACTAAAACATACAGATATAAACTAAACTTGACTTGATTCAGTTTTCATCTGACCTGCATTACTTGCCACCTGATGCGCCGGGTATTCTGTGGACATACGTCACGCAGAGTTCGATGACGTAGATAAACACTTTTTTCAAATGGCTAGGAAACCAGAAGGAAACGGGGGATGTGGGATGTAGCTATGGCAACGGGCTTCAGCTGTGAATAACAAAGAAATCGATACTTTTTAGCATGCCTCCGCTCGGTATTTCTATGCCTAAAGATAAAGATTTTATTTAAAGAAAGTATGGCGATACATCAATGCAGTTAATAGCGTCAAAATTTTGAACTTGTAAGAATGTTATCGTGAGAATTACTGATGCGCCACAAAGGCGGAAGAAGTTTCTGCTTACGCCGAAAATGATTTTAAACGGCTTGGTAAGCAATAATTGTATAACAGCATTAAGATTGTTTCAAAATACAAACTTGCACTTAGAATGTATTGAATGAGGAAAACGATACGCTATGTATTGAGAGCCGGAAGACTTGACGTTTAGTGTTTCGATCATTCCGATTCAATAATTATACTCCGTCATTAAGGCGGGGTCAGTCATACGGAGTCAGATTTCTTCAGCCAGCTTTCCTGTACTACATATTAAACCGGTAAACTTTCGTCGGAGAGCCAAATTTATTTCAGTCCCCGTCCAAACTAAGACACACGTAAAATATCTGGCATGCGTGCGTTCGATAGTTCAACAACACTCACAGTCAGCGAGGGCTACGATTTAACCAACCAGCAGCATTATTCGAGAAGGAGATGTCGCTGTGCGTGTGATTTCTTGAACAAGCGATGTTCTTTTCGTGTATGGCATATTTTGATGCTCCTGTTAATAATCGCGCTCGTTCTGGCGTTTATGGGGCTTCTACTCGCAATGTATGGACCTGGAACCACAGACCTAAAATACTCCGCCAGAAGTGGCACAGATTCGCCTGGAGTCGTCAAAGGTAAATAAGGGCCACTTATTTTATATCAGTATTTGCGTTGTACAACAAAATAATTCTGTCTACGATAACAACACCATGCGTTAAAGCATAGACACTGTCAATCGTTCGTTCCACTTATCTAAGCCACGAATCAGTCACGTGACATTCTTAGATGATTCTGTTAGCATGGCCGTTTCAATGCTGTTTTCTCAATAACATTTATCACAAAATTTCCTTCCCCACAAAGTCATTATCACCCACATCCTACTAACAGACAATACGTGATATTCTGTAGTGTTGAGAGTCCACACAGGGGATATTGATGACGAAGTGTTTTTCTTCTTAAAGACATTTACACAGCATCTAATGAGCTGACAGTTTCAAGTCTCGAGTATGAAATAAACAACGTGCTTCTGCCGACAAACAAACTATATCGACTTTTTAGCTGAAGTAGGTAGTTTGTTGATAGAATTCTGCTGCAAACAGCTCATTGATTGATTTACTGATCGGCCGCTAATGTTTTTATATTAAATAATGTCTTTGAATTGTATGTGAGTAAGTGGTTGTCATGAAAAAAAGTCTACTTTATGATCGGGCTTATTATGTGCTGCATAAAAATGACTTTTGCTTTCTCAGAGGCACATCTTTTCGCACGAAACGTTTTTTTTACTCCTTTACTGAAACGTTGAAAGTTGAACGTTGACAGAAACGTATGTTAGAAACGTTGCTGGACTGTTTTTTTAGTACAAATTTGCAACTATAATACGCCAGAAGTATTTAAATCGGTGCTGAATCAGTTCATGTTTTGATAAAGCAGTTTCGAGAGAAAAGTTCAGTCCGCGACAATACCGAAAGGTGTTACGGGTAGAGGTCGCTTACTGTTGTCGTTCACCATGTTTCGGCGCGAATGAAGGAGAAACTACAAGTATTCATTATTTTTCTTTCTATCAAGCTGAAACACCTCAAACTTTGATCAACTGTTGATAAACTTACTCTACAGACAATTCGTTTCAGCATTGTCGAGTACACTTTGGTAAACCTTGCTCAAAACAGCCGTATACAATTTCGTGATTCCTGGCGTTGTTCACGCGCTAACTGCATGCTGCAGACAGAATGGAATGTCTCAGATAAAAGCGGTGCTGAAAGGAAAGCCCATGAGGTAGTGAAAGTATTTAATCCTATAACTGAACTCAGGCCCAGTTCAGACGTCGTGCTTCTGCCGTGCCGAACTAAATTCAGGAATTAAGTTCGACAAAAGCACGGCAGAAGCACGGCGTCTGAATCGAACTTTTGAATTAAGTTCGGCAAGCAATTAAGTTCGACAAGCTCTGCCGTGCTACACGACTCTGGCACGGCAGCGATTCAAACGTCGTGCTTCTGTCGCGCCAAACTAAATTCATAAATTATGTCAATGTGTTTTGGCGAGATTTCGTTCCCTCGGGGAGTTAGGAGGAGAATTGTTATGAGGCTTCAGTAAACCCTGGATTTGATTCGACTCTGGCACGACGTCTGAATCAGAGTTGATTTCCTGCCGTGCTACAGTCGAACCAAATTGCAATTTAGTTCGGCACGGCAGAAGCACGACGTCTGAACTGGGCCTCACGGGACGCTTTCCCTTTATGTTGATGTAAAACGAAACTGGCTTCGATTTCCCGAGAATTTTCGTGGCCTCGTTTTCACTTTGATATCAAACGACGCCTCGCACGAAGTCAAAGAAAGCAGTCGCAAACTAAGTTATTTTTGTCAAGGAGAAATTAAAAGCTGCCAGAAATGTTTTCAATGAAATTTGCTTCCTTCAGGGTCAAAAATGTGACCACTCTGTGCAGCAGCTGACGATGGAAATCCGCAACAGGAAATATATTCCCTTTACGAAGGTCACATTTAGCAACTTGATCTCCGCAAGACGTTCACATGAAACAACATTTTCAGTCTATAAATTCATTTTATACATCATGATTATAGAAACCAAGTTATCTTTTATGCCCTTTATCTAGGACAAAGAAGCTTATCTCGGAAAAGTTCCAGTTTACATCAGCTTTAACTGGATTACACTTCTTTTTATATTTACGTACGATAAAAGGTGGATTGACTTAAAGTAACATCAGGCACCAAACGTATGAGTTCTTGTTGACTTTCCATCAGTAACAAGCTAAAATAAACACGCAAAAACTATGCTTAAGTCCGATGACGTTATCATGGAAACGCTGGAGTCCATCCGAAAGTCGCATGCAAAGTTGCGTGACAAAAATAATGTACTTAAATTAGTTTCGAACCGGTCAAATGATAAGACAGTCTCTGGCAGTTTTGTTCATAAAATCTTGAATTGAATGCCATGCTGTTTCAGTTATCTTAGTAATGCCTCATATCTTGACCTGCATTCTCAATAATCAATGGTCGATCAAAGCCAGAGGTCGTTCGCTTTCGATATCTCTCCCTACTCCCTACGCCCTCCTCTCTGTAGGGGAAAGGTGGGGTGGGGAGATCGTCCGACAAATGGAGGTGTTAGACCGCGAGCTGCTCAAAATTCCGTCTATGGAGGTGTCTGTAAAAGATCATATGAATTGTGATTCTTCATTTGTAGTATACCATGTCACATAGAGTTGTCGTTATTAGGGATGTGTGCGTGAGCATAAACAGGTGATAGCTAAATTATTTTTGCGTTCGACCAAGTGGAACGCAAACCTAATTTTGACCTGTGGCTTTTCAGAGTTGGTTGTCCTGTGGACGGTTCTAGGCTGAAAAAAGCCACATTCCTGTAAGGACACCAAAATAGCCACCCCGCTTGATTTTTGCAGGGGCATGTCACGGCCAGTAAACTGGTACCGTTTAATGCTAAGACATGTGATAAGACATGTGACGAACATGTGAGTATGTGAGCAGGCCATCTGAGCTCGTCTTTCCGATGGATCCTTTTTTGACTTCTTTCTGTTCAGTCGCCGTACGCCTCGCTATTATGTGCTCTCAGCGTTAGATTTTGGCGAATTTAAACGCTTCGATGGCAGCATTTATCGCAATCTGAGGAAATTGTCCTTGTTCATTACATGACTTGGCTTTGGGATGACAACCGTGGGAACAGCTACATTTTGATTGCATTTGTTGATTAGTTCCAGTCGCGACAGATAGCTCAGTCTTTGTCCGGTCCAAATTTTATTGTTTGGAATCGGTGGAAAAGTACTCTGAAGGCAAGATCCATAAGACTACTTTATTCATCAGGGGAAATACTCAAATTAGTCGCGAAAAGAGCACGCGACTGCAAATGCTAGCTTAGAATAATGTACGTAATTTAAATATTCTATGAAACTTGAGAGACTACAGAAACTGACAGCATCACGCAACGTATCAACAAATCGTGACCTCTTCACTAGCATGGACTTTGACACTATGCATATCTGACTGTAAAACCTCGGTTGCTGCTGAAAAATGTTGATTTTAGCAGTAGACAAAGGTTGAAAGTCAGCTAGTGAAATCATTTATTTACGATATATAATTATATATTAAAGTGAGAGCGTCGAACGCACTCTCATAATCTCTGATTACTACTAGTATATCAATATACCATGTCACATAGAGTTGTCGTTATTAGGGATGTGCGCGTGAG
Source organism: Orbicella faveolata (assembly GCF_042242905.1). Lineage (NCBI taxonomy): Eukaryota > Metazoa > Cnidaria > Anthozoa > Scleractinia > Merulinidae > Orbicella > Orbicella faveolata. The sequence goes on along the minus strand of NW_028301541.1, from coordinate 20,382,587 downwards.
CATAAACAGGTGATAGCTAAATTATTTTACATCAAAGGCAAACATGAAGGAATTAAAAGAGATTGACTTCAGGGCGACCTTGTGTACATAATATCTGCAAGTACTGTGTACTTCATTGCATGACGCATTTCCTTCGTTTGATCCATGCTAGCGTGACATTAGTTCGTGAGGTGGTCACGCTCCGAGGTCGATCTGTCATGGAAAGCAGCAACTGTTGTTGCATCGGTAGAGACCAAAAGATTGTCTCACAAAGGTGAAAAGGTGAATGTGGAGGATTAAGATAGATATACAAAGTAAAGCATCACAAAGGCGACTGTTGAAATCTTCCTTTTGAGTTTAATTTTTTTTCCTTGTGTTGTCGTCTTCACTGACGCAATGTTTAGACGTCCTAATTTAAAAGGCGTGGCGGTCAATTTAAATCGGGGGTTATCTCGACACGGAGTCAGATTTCGCTGGCTAGCTTTGCTACAGGACGTCAATCGGTGCAAAGTTTGTTTCTCGTTTACCTCAAACTACATGAAATGGGCAGCGTGCGGACTTTCGACAGTGCCACAACTCTAACAGTGTGCGAAGGATACGATGTGACGAAACAAGAGCATTATTTTAAAAAGAGATGCAACTGTTGTGATTGTTTCCATAGAAGGTGCACTTTCCGTGTTTGGCAAATTTTGTTGTTCCTCTTCGTAATAGCGGTCATTATAGCTGGACTGGTTCTAGTGATCCTAATGATGGAAAATGGGAAAATAGCGTCCAAACATTCTGCTCTAAAAGATACGGATTCCCCTAACGGCACAGGTAAACAGATTGAATTCTCTTGTTTAAAAGCGAGTGCTCGTCGAGAGCAGTTGTCACGAAACATAACTTCTATTTATTAGCTACCATCATGATTTACCAAAACACGAACAACTACTAGCTTAAAAGTAAGTCAAGTATAGCTTAGAGGTCAAGCATATTAGAGAATTTTGTTACTGAATTTGGTCTGTATCTGCACTACACTCTTTGAAAATGTCAATGTTTTTATCGCAATACAATTTAATACTCTTGTATTTTATAAACCAAATTTCATAACGTAACATATGCCATCTACAAAGGGAAGCATGGCAACAGATCCTTGAACCGGGAACTTCTTTTACGTTAGGAAGCAAAACATCGCTCTTTAAGAAAATAAAGTATTCCTCCTCTTGGAGCAATAACATTTACCGCAGAAAGCACAATTTGACAGCCCTTGAGTATCAAGTAAATAACATTTTAGTTTCCACAAACATTTTAACAACGACTCTCGAAGTGAAGTGATTTATTGATCGCGCAGAGAAGGGAGAAAATATCATTAGGAACTGTTTGTTTTTGGCATAAATACGGTGAAAACATGTATTCTGTGCATGACAATTCACTTCAAGTCTTCCTCTTGTAACTATATCTGTGCGGAATTTACGACAACAGGAATTGTTTTCGCTTGTAAAAAGCTATAGTTGACACAAGGAATGTAGTAGAAGTCTTTCGTAAAACTGGGCACCAGTACGTAAGATAGAGTTCGTGATGTTTTCTTTCGAGGTGTGAACTGATTTGATTTGTAACCTGCAATTTCCGTCTGGTGATATAAAATTTCAGTAATGGCCTTGTAATAAGCCTTGAGACAACGGAACATTTACAAAATTTATCATTGTATCTTATTGTTTTTGGCACGGCACGCAACTACACAGGAATGTCTGTGCAGTATCAGACATGTTATTGAGATGCAGCAAGAGTGAAATTCCAAATCTCAGCGACATTGCAGTAAAAACTATTCAATCATTGTTCCTTGGATGACCTTTCGGTCTTTTTACGCAGAGGCCGCTGTGTTATGAAGAAATCCTGATTTACAAAGCTGAAATTTTATTTTATTTATCGCAAAAAGGTAGTAAAAGCTAGCAAGACCACAATCTCTGAAAAGTCTAAAAGGGTTTTGTTTATAAAGCCAAAAATGTGTCTCATTTCTGTCAGGCATGAACTATACAAACAAAAGAGGGGACGACAGGAAATACACAATAAATTCACGGTCACGTTTCGCGCTTCCTACATATTCTGAACTTGAAATGATTAATGACAATGTTACTTATCATCTCCCGAACGTGTAAAGAAAGTTATTGAACATTTACAACTCTAATCTAAGGCAGGGGAACTTTCCTTCCTATAGGAACGTTCTATATGAAGTTTGAATATGAGCGAAATAGGATTATACATCTGACGTGATCTGAATTGACCTGCTAAACGTGACATTCCGCAGGTATATTGTGCCTGTAATCTATCGAAATTCTAAATCTATCCCACTGTAAGGTAATTTGCGATGCGAACATAATCGAATTTAGAGTATAAAATTAACTGCAATGAGAGTTGTCCTGTTTTATTTCCGCCGCCCTCTCATGCCTTGCTGCGTGTAGATGTCCCGCGGTTGCCACGTGATTTGCCGTGTGGCAATCAAAGGTAAAAACACGTAACCCATGTCCCCGAGGAATGCGGGCGCCCTTCCTGAACAGCGGCTGGTAATAAAACATGCACAATGGTCAGAAAATGACCATGAAAAAGATTAGAAAAATCAATGTACTGCAATTCCCTCTGTTACCCCGCAAAAGTAAACCAATATCCTGAACATCTCAACGGTCCGGGATCCTGAATCCTAGAATTTGACTGGCTAATTACGCGAGGCTGTTTTTTCACGATACTGAACCGGAGTTACAAACCGCTTATACCCCCTTGCTAGAAACTCTTGAAATAATATGTATGTACGGCAATGATTTCCACTGGAGTCTGGGTTTTTAGCGCTCTCTTATCAGAAGAGTTTACGTCCCCCAGGGGACTCCGTATAAAAAAGACGGGGATGCTCGTCGGAAATTTTCAAAAGAATCCCTAAGACAGTAAGAGCTACCAAGATCATGTTTTGTTGGCGTGGCTTGAAATTTTTTTCTCCCCTAAGAGTTACCAATTCTTTCACAACACATAATCTCCTGTCATACTTTTTTTGGCTCAATACCCTAAAAGATACTGCAAAAGCTCCCGCTGTGGATCTTTTGAGGCTGAACACCCTAAGAGATACTAAAACTGCTTTTTTAACCCCTAAAAGGTACAACGGGCACCCCCGTCATTTTTATATGGGAGCCCCCCAGCCCCCCTCCCCGGATTTTACGTTCCCCGGAAAGCAAACAACTGTAGAACATCAAATTTATATCAAGGAGTTTCTGTTTACCCTACCAGGTTGCGAGAGTACAAAAAAACCAACTGGTGAGGCTACAACAACAGGAACTAAAGAGGGCACCACTGCTCCTGGTAAAGAAACAACACCAGGCAAACCAACTGAGCAACAAACGACTGTTACCACTGCTGAACAGACAACTCAGGTGACAACTGGTCAACCCACGACAGGTCCTACAACTACAAGACCTACAACTACTAAAGGGCCAGCAACTTCCGCACCGTCAACTACAAAAGAACCCTCCACCACTGCAAAACCTACAACTCCCGTTACCACTCGAAAGACAACTGGTCAAACAACGGCCACTACAGCAGCAGCAACTACCGCATTACCGACCACACAGGCACCCACGACCATCGTCCCCAGTGACAAGACTTTCTTAGAATGCGGTGTAGCTATAGTTGGAGGGGGTAAGAATTAGACTAGGGTGTTCTAACTTACATAACAGCAGTTGTGTGACCTTCCTGTACTTTCAGTCGGTAGTTGAGATGTGGTACTGTTTATTATGCTGTACAAGGTGGTTCTAACTTTTAAGTCTTTGGATGCAACCCTAGTGTGTGACCATTCAAACCAAAGCTATTAAGCAGCCCCAGTGTGGGTCCTATTGAGAAGTACTTCCATGAGGTGCAGCATGAGACATGGTACTACAGCATGCTCTACATACAAAACGGTTCTAACTTCAACGTCACGTATGACCATTTCACAAGAAAAACTACGTTATGCTAGGAAACTATTGTTTTGTTTTTAATTTACCACTGAAGAAAGAAAGTGGGCTACAGGGAGAGCAGGCGCTGTAACAGCTTTGGACACTTGGTCGATTAATAGCTAGTCGTTGAAAATTTGTCTGTATCTCATTTTTGACATACAGTATATATGTATATCACCGCGTATTTTGGGCCTAATGTCTTGTCTCTGCTTTTCTTCCTCGTCACTTCCCGTTTCCATAAGCTGTTTCTATATGTGGGATGCGATTTTTGTTTCAAATGAAATGTTTTTGAAACCAGAGGTTGCTGTTGTTATTGTTATTGTTGTTGTTTTCTGACTAAATTTCTATCAATTCTTAGGAACTGGCGGTCTACTGATGGCTTATGCACTTCTTGACAAAAAAGACGAAACAAACGAGACAAACGTGTGTGTATTTGAGAGAGAAGATCGTCTTGGAGGAAAAATCTTTGATTTCAATTTTACCCAAGCACCAGACGTTGCAGTGGGTAAGCTAAAACTAATTCTCTATCGCCATATATTTCGTATAAGAATTGTTTTATCACTGTTATATACTGGGACGGTTAATTTCAATATCTAAGGTAGTTGATATATTGACCACGAAAGACCGTGTTTTACCACCTTTCCAAGATTGAAGAGAGTTGAAATACGACACGTAACGGAGTCTTTTCACGAACATCGAGGTGGTTAGAAACGTGGTGAAACACTGTCTCGGGTGTTCGATATACCATCTCAATCGAAACTACAAAAACAAGAGGAAAGGGAAAATAAAATCGCACCAAACTATGCTAATTAACATCAGAAATCCAAACACCGTCACGGTTATGTTTTCCTTAGTTTAATCGAACTTGATGTAATATATCAAACACGAAAGCCAGTGTTTGACCACATTTCGAAACACCGAGAAGAGAGTTGAAAATACGACGCGCAGCGGAGTATTTTTGACGATCTTCGAGGTGTTTGGAAATGTGGTCGAACACTGTCTTGAGTGTTTGATACATCTTCTCAATCGAAACTAAAACTAAGGAGAAAACAGAGAAATAACATCGTAAAAGTCTATGCTAATTAAGATCAAGCTAGATCACTTATCCCAACAATGTCACGGTCATGATTTCCTTCGTTTAAACTTGATAAATTGTCAATGAGTTTGAGAAGAATTGTTAATGAGTTTGAAAAAGCTTTTACTTTTACGAGGAAAACCAGCTAGGCTCTCTTTTGACACTGGACAGGCCGGTGCATACAAACTGCGCTGGTGTGTTATTACTGAGGCCCTGTTAGGTAAGAGGGGGAGGTCTGTGTTCCAGTTTCAAAAATTAACGATTCTCCTACTTGATAACCTGTTTTATCTGATCCCATATCCGATTAATTTCCCCCCCAGATATCCTGTGTACAATTATTGTTTTACTCAAATATTCCTTGCCCCGAAAACCCCTAATTGGGCCTCATTGCTTAAACAAAAGTACTTCATTTCAAGTATATACATTATAGCATTGTAAAAGATCAACATAAGATGTAACCACCTCCCCTCTAGGACATCCACCAGTTAAAACTTGTTAAAAAATCTTTCTACTTTTTACTTTAAAGGACTTGGGGAGTGGAATATTCACGGTGACGGCCAATTCGAACAGTGAGTACCTCTGTATTAACGATCCCGATTTAAAATTAAATAACAAACTTGTGTTACCGCACGTGACGAAAAGAAATTTATAACTGTTAATTGAGTCATTGTTGGGTTTGACTTGGTATGTGACTCTCACAAAATTAATTTTTTTAGGGAGCTCGAATACCATCTTAGTACTTACGCTGACTCCTGGACCCGAAAAACGCGTCGTGTTGAAGCTCGAGGTGTGTTTGCAGACAGTTTTGATGTTCTGAAATCAAAGGCCTTTCCAACTTTGCTAGATCGCGTTCCAATGAATAATAAATCACTTGAGAAAACTGCCGAGTTCATTTACGATGCTGCTAGAAATTACACGCAGTTCTCTACAGCGGAAACTTTCCTGTCTTACGAACTATCACCCGAGGGAGCAAAGTTAATGGCAGAAACTTATGACTTTATGGGTGACTACATGCAAGCCATAAACCCACTCAGTTACAGGACATATCTCAAGAAAAAGATTTTCGTCATAGATGCGAGAGACGACGACAGACGACCGAACAAAGGTATGTCAGAGTTAATCACATCCCTCGCAAAAAAAGTGCGAGAACGCGGTGGTAAAATCTACCTCAAAGAGACGATAACCTCAATTGATAAAAGAAAGGACAAGTTTGTTCTTCAAACTACCAACTTTACTGTGAAAGCCAACAAGACTGTAATCACCGCTGGACCAACGGCTCTCAAAAAGATAAACGGTGACGTCATGCAAAACATCACAGGTCACGACATCTTTAAGTCCATCGTAACCGTGCCCGCGTTCCATGGAGCAGCGGTGTATAAAGAAGCATGGTGGAATGACTCAATCGCTGCTCAAAAAAATAACTCCCTGCAACCTTTGGACATGTTCATTTCAAGCAGCAACTGTCTGGGAATTACCATGCCTTACAAGTAAGGGTTCGTTCAGAGTTAAAATGTTATAGTAGAAATCTGACCAGTGTTAAGCTTCTGTAAAAGGTATTTTCTGTTTTGAATAGAGATGATTAAAGAGGTCGAGGCTGTTATGAATTAAGTAGAAAACGAGAAAGCTGAAAATCAGTCGGTACCATAAACTTCTGGGAGAAAGTGACGAGAAAAAATTTAATTCTTCTTCACAGCAAAGACGGAAAATCGAGCCTTTATTCTTAAACATAAAGAAAAGCCGTAAAACAATATCATTCGATATGAAAAACGGCGTATTTCGGTCTCAAATAAAGGCAAAATTTGGCAGTCCGCGTGGTGTTTCAAAATCTAAGGGGTGCCCCCTTAGGATACAGTCTCAGTATCGTTTGTTGCTTATTATGGACTATATGTGTTACTGTTGTAGTGGTGTTGGTCCTAACGGAACAGCTGTGCTGCATACAATAGCAAATAACGGAGGATGCAGTGACAAGTGGGGGAAAATCCTGCAGATATCTCCCAAAGAAGTTGACAAAGAACTGAAGCGAGCTCTGAAGTACAAGTTTCAAAGACAGGATGTGCCAGATCCTTTGGAGACTAAGTACAAGTACTGGGACGAAGGATTCTGGTGAGTGAAATCTTCCTTCCCCTTCTCCTCCCCTGGTAAAACTAATGGACCCTCGCATACCCTGGATCATAACTCAACACTGTCACTTCAGAAGCTATTCTCGACCACAGAGCTTCAATTTCTAGACTAACCAAGACAAGAAGCTAAAGGAACTCTGAGCGAACGTAGCCAAATGCCCGCGCAGCGCAGACTAGCATGTATTGTTCGACCTTTTCTGCCTACATTATAAATTCATGTTTGCAAATTTAATTAATTTTCAAAACTTTTTTTAAAATTCGTCGACGTTTTCTCGAGCCTCCGTATTTTGACACGAGATTCTAAAAATTTGACCTTGCCATTATCATGTGGAATAAAAAGCTAAGTTCCTACCAAATACTTTCCATTGTTAGAGCAAATGTTTCCTTTCCAAAAGGCGCTGCATGGATAATGAGCGCTTTCATTGTTTCAAAGGAAACTTATCAGAAATGACTATTTTGCCGGGTTCCCGAGAACTATTCGCGTCATCAGTCATGCGCAAAAGAGAATAACTCTGGGGTCAATGTTCTGAAGCCGACAGCAAAGAGTATTTGATAGTTTGGAATCGCGACGTGACACTTGAAGTAGCTTGAGGGGTAGTCATGTCTGTGTACATTATGCTGTGCCTCATACATTATCAGAAATTTTAGATTTATTTGCTGCTCATGTCAATGTATTTATTATATTTGGGGGGCTTGACAGAAATCATAACTTACGATTTTATTTTTTATGACAATTTGTATTAGTTTCATTTACAAGCGCAAATTACATGAAAATCTTAAGGAGAAATGTGTAAAGTTCTAGTCAAGTTGGTTTGTATCTGAGTGAATCTTCGCCCCTCCCTACTAGGTTCCTACCCCCCCCCCTTGTTTATGTAGCGAGAATGTAACAACTTATTACTTAATGACGTAGGTTTCTACAAAAGCCTGGTGCCAACTTCTCCTTAGAGGCCGTTCAAAATTGGACCGTGCGACCGCTGACCGGACAGGATGTATTCTTGGTGGACAGAGCATTTTATAGTTTCGGCGGATGGCTGGATGATACTATTAAATCATCACTAGCTGCTCTAAAACAGGGCTGGAACTTAGATTTTACACTTTAGTAATAACACTACACAGAAATGGTCAGGATAAATGGTTTCAGTCGTAGCGACTTTGATAAAATGGTTTTAGTCTGAGCGACTTTGACAAAAGAATGTTCAAAGGGAGAGAAAATAACGAATTAACAGTTGTAATATAGATTGTAATGATAGTCGTAACCCCCCTTTCTCCAAAACCTTTGACGAATATCAAATATAAGTCAAAACAGGATAGTAAAGCTTTTCTGTTTGAGGTAAAAAAAAAAAAAAGAAAGGTCAAAGAGGTCTCCGGAATTGTGCGATTTTTTCTGCAAGCCCAAACGAAAGCGGGTTTGCATCTTTTGCACCTTTTTCTAAGTTAGTCCAAATATACTATTAGTTAAGGTAATCAACAGCTATTATGCAACAAAATGTCAAGATGTCCATATATGGTCATCAAGTCAGTGTAAACTACGGTAGCCTCACTTCCAAATATGGTAAACTATGTTCTGTCCGCTCAAAACAGATATCCTATGATACCTATACGTAGTTTGCCATATTTGGGAAACAGTTTGTGTTATGATTTGTATCACGAAAGCGCTAGAAACTCTAAGTTATAACGTAAAAATTAGTAGATTTCATCTAGGAATGAGCTAATAAAGTGTTAGAGAATATAAACGATATTTCGCGTTAAGATAGTACTCTTGCAAGATGAATAATCAAATTTAATAAGAACTTTTCACGGTTTCTGACGCCATCATGCTTTAAGGGACAACAAAAAGTACAGTGAATAGGTGGGAAAAGTTAAAAGTTCGATGCCCAATAAGTTGAGAGTGATTGACCTTCCGAGTATTTTATGAGTTACAAAGAAAAGATACCCAGCAGAAGGTTTTTTTGGTCAAATTTGAAGAACATAGATTTGCCGCGAGGAATTGCACTTTTCATTTATCATGCAAATGTCTCTTAATGTTCCCGCGATTTCCGACTCGGTTTTACAGACAAATATATGGAAAATGGAAAAATTTGGTAATGGCTTTTCTAGTGGGGCTATTTCCCTCAAATGCGATCAGTAAATTTTTTTTCCCCGTATCTTCAGTTTTTATTTGATAAATACTTCAGAACTTGAAGTTTCCGTGAGTTGTTAGACATTCAGTAGATTCGGCATTTCCCCCATACATTAACGGTAATTTGTGTTTGCTCCCAAAGTAAGATGGCCTCAGAAACCGTGAAAAGGTCTATTGCAATAAACAAAAAAAACCCGGCACATCATCGCCCCAGTTTTATAGTTGGTGAAAACAGGTTTTTAGTATAAAATCAAGCTTAGCACTCCAGTAAAGTTTGTTACCTTACAATTGGATCTTGTCCTTTTATACTTCTGTGAATTCGATCGATTCTGAGCAACACAATCCTTTGTCTTGATGTTGACCGCCGCGTGAGCAAGTAAACCCTTACTTTATTAACCGCGCGGCCATAAGCCGAGCACGGTTCATGGTTTACCCGTGGTTTTTTTTTAACCGCGCGGCCATGGGCCGAGCGCGGTTCATGTTCTACCCTTGGTTTATTATTTTTTTTAACCGCGCGGCCATGGGCCGAGCGCGGTTCATGGTTTACCCGTGGTTTTTTAACCGCCCGGCCATGGGCCGAGCGCGGTTCATGGTTTACCCGTGGTTTTTTTAACCGCGCGGCCATGGGCCGAGCGCGGTTCATGGTTTACCCGTGGTTTTTTTAACCGCGCGGCCATGGGCCGAGCGCGGTTCATGGTTTACCCGTGGTTTTTTTAACCGCGCGGCCATGGGCCGAGCGCGGTTCATGGTTTACCCGTGGTTTTTTTTTTTTCGACTTCGGTGCGAGCAGACCCAAGCTTCCACTCGGCCAAATTTTGAGTCACGCAGCCTGTGATGTTTACTCGCCAAAAGCTGTTGAAACAATAAATCTCATCTTTCGCGGGAATAAATTAAAAACCCAGCGCTCGTCAAAAATTATATTTTTTCACCAGAAATTTAGCTCGGAACATATACATATTTATATTTGTTTGAATCGTCGATGAAATGACCTTTTCCGGATATTTTTTCCTTCGGGGTCAACCGAAACCTCAGATTACAAAATCACGCCGAACCCACATGTTGCAAAAAAATCTCTTCAAAACCCTGACTTCGAAGCGATATAACACTTCAGCGTTAATAGCTACCACACATCGGCAGGCGGTAAATCTATTCCTTAACAATCCAGCTTTATCGTGTTAAAATTTCAGCGAAATCGAACAAAACCAGAATTAATTAGAATGTTTTTGTGACCTCACTTCCCAGACTTGTCCTAACAAAGGAAGCAACGGTCGCCCATAGCAACCGAAAAACACCAACTTAACAAAGCCGACGTTTCGGCCAAAAAACTCCACAATTATCGCCTGAGAGTTTAAACTTGAATGGGAACATCTTTTTCGAACCTTTTTCAACTGATTTAGACGAAAGACTGGCCTCGGCGGGCTACAAAAACGACAAAGAGAAAAAACAGAACAAGACAGCAGAACAAGCCGATAATATTTCATCGCGTGGCTTTCGACACGAAAACGAAAATACAGCTTACTTCTGGATAAATTCAGCCTTAGAAGCCAGCAACCGGTCCCAAATTACTTTCTGTATCCTTACAAATGTCCTGATTTCCATCTCCGAAAGACTTTGCCCCAATTTTGAGCAAATAAACATTTCGCCGGCGGCGACCGCCATTACGGTGGCTTGCATACTAAATTAGCTAACTTAACAAAATTCTCCCGAGGGGGGGGATACGACAAATTTGGTGAGAATCAAAAGTAACGCCAATTTTCTGTCACGTTTTCAATCTGTGGTCACTGGAGTGACCAAAATCGATACATCGGTCGGGATAGGGTTTTTTTATGACTTGTGTGACTACTTTGCTAGCCCTTTACTCGTGGAAAACACCAATTAAATTTAATCATGACTTTTAAGAAAGAAAGCTGTTGTTAATAGTGTTATTATTGTGTCGTTGATATCGTTCATGCCCATACATATCCCGAAGAAAGTTCTAGATTAAGACCATTAAGTCATCGGAGATTTGTCAACGGCTACCACTGATGGTGCAATAATACAGTTTGTGTTGATCAAGTGATGTGATGTCTACAGTAAGAAAAGAATCATCAATGACTGCTTTGGAATGTGCACTGCGTTCCGACGGTAGTGCTAAGCGAACAGTTAAATTTTAAAAGCGCGGTTATAAGATCTAACAGATCTTCTTGTTTTTTTCGACTTCGGTGCGAGCAGACCCAAGCTTCCACTCGGCCAAATTTTGAGTCACGCAACCTGTGATGTTTACTCGCCAAAAGCTGTTGAAACAATAAATCTCATCTTTCGCGGGAATAAATTAAAAACCCAGCGCTCGTCAAAAATTATATTTTTTCACCAGAAATTTAGCTCGGAACATATACATATTTATATTTGTTTGAATCATCGATGAAATGACCTTTACCGGATATTTTTTTCTTCGGGGTCAACCGAAACCTCAGATTACAAAATCACGCCGAACCCACATGTTGCAAAAAAATCTCTTCAAAACCCTGACTTCGAAGCGATATAACACTTCAGCGTCAATAGCTACCACACATCTGCAGGCGGTAAATCTATTCGTTAACAATCCAACTTTATCGTGTTAAAATTTCAGCGAAATCGAACAAAACCAGAATTAATTAGAATTTTTTTGTGACCTCACTTCCCAGACTTGTCCTAACAAAGGAAGCAACGGTCGCCCATAGCAACCGAAAAACACCAACTTAACAAAGCCGACGTTTCGGCCAAAAAACTCCACAATTATCGCCTGAGAGTTTAAACTTGAATGGGAACATCTTTTTCGAACCTTTTTCAACTGATTTAGACGAAAGACTGGCCTCGGCGGGCTACAAAAACGACAAAGGGAAAAAACAGAACAAGACAGCAGAACAAGCCGATAATATTTCATCGCGTGGCTTTCGACACGAAAACGAAAATACAGCTTACTTCTGGATAAATTCAGCCTTAGAAGCCAGCAACCGGTCCCAAATTACTTTCTGTATCCTTACAAATGTCCTGATTTCCATCTCCGAAAGACTTTGCCCCAATTTTGAGCAAATAAACATTTCGCCGGCGGCGACCGCCATTACGGTGACTTGCATACTAAATTAGCTAACTTAACAAAATTCTCCCGAGGGGGGGGATACGACAAATTTGGTGAGAATCAAAAGTAACGCCAATTTTCTGTCACGTTTTCAATCTGCGGGCACTGGAGTGACCAAAATCGATACATCGGTCGGGATAGGGTTTTTTTATGACTTGTGTGACTACTTTACTAGCCCTTTACTCGTGGAAAACACCAATTAAATTTAATCATGACTTTTAAGAAAGAAAGCTGTTGTTAATAGTGTTATTATTGTGTCGTTGATATCGTTCATGCCCATACATATCCCGAAGAAAGTTCTAGATTAAGACCATTAAGTCATCGGAGATTTGTCAACGGCTACCACTGATGGTGCAATAATACAGTTTGTGTTGATCAAGTGATGTGATGTCTACAGTAAGAAAAGAATCATCAATGACTGCTTTGGAATGTGCACTGCGTTCCGACGGTAGTGCTAAGCGAACAGTTAAATTTTAAAAGCGCGGTTATAAGATCTAACAGATCTTCTTGTTAACCGCGCGGCCATGGGCCGAGCGCGGTTCATGTTCTACCCTTGGTTTATTTATTTTTATTTTTTTTTTTGTCGGGGACCAGACGCAGATCTCCACTCGGCCAACTTTGAATTACGCAATCTGTAATGTTTACTCGCCAAACCTTGTTTCTTCAGGGTCAACAGAAATCTCAGATTACAAAATCACGCCGAACCTACACGTTGCAAAAAATCTCTTCAAAACCCTGACATCGAAGCGATATATCACTTTAGCGTTAATAGCTACCAGATATCATCATATTAAAATTTCAACGAAATCGAAAAAAACCAGAACTAAATATTATTAGATTTTTTTTGTAACCTAGCTTCATTGCTTGAGTCGACAAAGGAAGCGACGGTCGCCCATAGCCACCGAAACACATTAACATAACCAGGGAACCTACGTTTCGGTCAAAAAAAATCCAGGATTATTGCCTGAAAGCTGAAAATTCAAGAGGAACATCTTTTTCGAACTTTTCTCAAGTTATTTAGACGAAAAAACGACCTCGGCGGACTCCAAAAGAGAACGAAACAAAAAACAGAACGAGACAGTGAGAAGAGCCGATAATTTATTCACCGCGTGGCCTTAGTTACGTTCAAGTTAAAAAAACCTTACTTCTGGATAATTTCAGCCTTACAAGTCAGCAACTGGTCCCAAATTACTTTCTGTATCCTTACAAATGTCCTGACTTCCATCTCCGAAAGATTTAGCCGCAATTTTTTAGCAAATAAACATTTCGCCGACAGCAATCACCATTACGGTGGCTTGCAACTAATTCGCTAACTTTACAAAACCCTCCCGAGGGGGGGATATCACGAGAAGAGCTCAAAAAATGATGGCCGGAAATAGAGTAATTTTCTCAGCTTCCAGTGTGCCAAATTTGCTGGAAATAGGTTCAAAACCGATATTTTTTTTTCGTTTTTTTTTCTTCGGGTCACTCATGCTACCAAAACAGTTAACTTTTAAAAGCGCGGTTGTAAGATCTAACAGATCTTCTTGTTTTTTTCGACTTCGGTGCGAGCAGACCCAAGCTTCCACTCGGCCAAATTTTGAGTCACGCAGCCTGTGATGTTTACTCGCCAAAAGCTGTTGAAACAATAAATCTCATCTTTCGCGGGAATAAATTAAAAACCCAGCGCTCGTCAAAAATTATATTTTTTCACCAGAAATTTAGCTCGGAACATATACATATTTATATTTGTTTGAATCGTCGATGAAATGACCTTTTCCGGATATTTTTTCCTTCGGGGTCAACCGAAACCTCAGATTACAAAATCACGCCGAACCCACATGTTGCAAAAAAATCTCTTCAAAACCCTGACTTCGAAGCGATATAACACTTCAGCGTTAATAGCTACCACACATCTGCAGGCGGTAAATCTATTCGTTAACAATCCAACTTTATCGTGTTAAAATTTCAGCGAAATCGAACAAAACCAGAATTAATTAGAATTTTTTGTGACCTCACTTCCCAGACTTGTCCTAACAAAGGAAGCAACGGTCGCCCATAGCAACCGAAAAACACCAACATAACAAAGCCGACGTTTCGGCCAAAAAACTCCACAATTATCGCCTGAGAGTTTAAACTTGAATGGGAACATCTTTTTCGAACCTTTTTCAACTGATTTAGACGAAAGACTGGCCTCGGCGGGCTACAAAAACGACAAAGAGAAAAAACAGAACAAGACAGCAGAACAAGCCGATAATATTTTATCGCGTGGCTTTCGACACGAAAACGAAAATACAGCTTACTTCTGGATAAATTCAGCCTTAGAAGCCAGCAACCGGTCCCAAATTACTTTCTGTATCCTTACAAATGTCCTGATTTCCATCTCCGAAAGATTTTGCCCAATTTTGAGCAAATAAACATTTCGCCGGCGGCGACCGCCATTACGGTGGCTTGCATACTAAATTAGCTAACTTAACAAAATTCTCCCGAGAGGGGGGGGGGGGATACGACAAATTTGGTGAGAATCAAAAGTAACGCCAATTTTCTGTCACGTTTTCAATCTGTGGTCACTGGAGTGACCAAAATCGATACATCGGTCGGGATAGGGTTTTTTTATGACTTGTGTGACTACTTTGCTAGCCCTTTACTCGTGGAAAACACCAATTAAATTTAATCATGACTTTTAAGAAAGAAAGCTGTTGTTAATAGTGTTATTATTGTGTCGTTGATATCGTTCATGCCCATACATATCCCGAAGAAAGTTCTAGATTAAGACCATTCAGTCATCGGAGATTTGTCAACGGCTACCACTGATGGTGCAATAATACAGTTTGTGTTGATCAAGTGATGTGATGTCTACAGTAAGAAAAGAATCATCAATGACTGCTTTGGAATGTGCACTGCGTTCCGACGGTAGTGCTAAGCGAACAGTTAAATTTTAAAAGCGCGGTTATAAGATCTAACAGATCTTCTTGTTTTTTTCGACTTCGGTGCGAGCAGACCCAAGCTTCCACTCGGCCAAATTTTGAGTCACGCAACCTGTGATGTTTACTCGCCAAAAGCTGTTGAAACAATAAATCTCATCTTTCGCGGGAATAAATTAAAAACCCAGCGCTCGTCAAAAATTATATTTTTTCACCAGAAATTTAGCTCGGAACATATACATATTTATATTTGTTTGAATCGTCGATGAAATGACCTTTTCCGGATATTTTTTCCTTCGGGGTCAACCGAAACCTCAGATTACAAAATCACGCCGAACCCACATGTTGCAAAAAAATCTCTTCAAAACCCTGACTTCGAAGCGATATAACACTTCAGCGTCAATAGCTACCACACATCTGCAGGCGGTAAATCTATTCGTTAACAATCCAACTTTATCGTGTTAAAATTTCAGCGAAATCGAACAAAACCAGAATTAATTAGAATGTTTTTGTGACCTCACTTCCCAGACTTGTCCTAACAAAGGAAGCAACGGTCGCCCATAGCAACCGAAAAACACCAACTTAACAAAGCCGACGTTTCGGCCAAAAAACTCCACAATTATCGCCTGAGAGTTTAAACTTGAATGGGAACATCTTTTTCGAACCTTTTTCAACTGATTTAGACGAAAGACTGGCCTCGGCGGGCTACAAAAACGACAAAGGGAAAAAACAGAACAAGACAGCAGAACAAGCCGATAATATTTCATCGCGTGGCTTTCGACACGAAAACGAAAATACAGCTTACTTCTGGATAAATTCAGCCTTAGAAGCCAGCAACCGGTCCCAAATTACTTTCTGTATCCTTACAAATGTCCTGATTTCCATCTCCGAAAGATTTTGCCCCAATTTTGAGCAAATAAACATTTCGCCGGCGGCGACCGCCATTACGGTGACTTGCATACTAAATTAGCTAACTTAACAAAATTCTCCCGAGGGGGGGGATACGACAAATTTGGTGAGAATCAAAAGTAACGCCAATTTTCTGTCACGTTTTCAATCTGCGGGCACTGGAGTGACCAAAATCGATACATCGGTCGGGATAGGGTTTTTTTATGACTTGTGTGACTACTTTGCTAGCCCTTTACTCGTGGAAAACACCAATTAAATTTAATCATAACTTTTAAGAAAGAAAGCTGTTGTTAATAGTGTTATTATTGTGTCGTTGATATCGTTCATGCCCATACATATCCCGAAGAAAGTTCTAGATTAAGACCATTAAGTCATCGGAGATTTGTCAACAGCTACCACTGATGGTGCAATAATATAGTTTGTGTTGATCAAGTGATGTGATGTCTACAGTAAGAAAAGAATCATCAATGACTGCTTTGGAATGTGCACTGCGTTCCGACGGTAGTGCTAAGCGAACAGTTAAATTTTAAAAGCGCGGTTATAAAATCTAACAGATCTTCTTGTTTTTTTTTCGACTTCTGTGCGAGCAGACCCAAGCTTCCACTCGGCCAAATTTTGAGTCACGCAACCTGTGATGTTTACTCGCCAAAAGCTGTTGAAACATTAATAAATCTCATCTTTCGCGGGAAAAAATTAAAAACCCAGCGCTCGTCAAAAATTATATTTTTTCACCAGAAATTTAGCTCGGAACATATACATATTTATATTTGTTTGAATCGTCGATGAAATGACCTTTTCCGGATATTTTTTCCTTCGGGGTCAACCGAAACCTCAGATTACAAAATCACGCCGAACCCACATGTTGCAAAAAAATCTCTTCAAAACCCTGACTTCGAAGCGATATAACACTTCAGCGTGAATAGCTACCACACATCGGCAGACGGTAAATCTATTCGTTAACAATCCAGCCTTATCGTGTTAAAATTTCAGCGAAATCGAACAAAACCAGAATTAATTAGAATTTTTTTGTGACCTCACTTCCCAGACTTGACCTAACAAAGGAAGCAACGGTCGCCCATAGCAACCGAAAAACACCAACATAACAAAGCCGAACGTTTCGGCCAAAAATCTCCAGAATTATCGCCTGAGAGCTTAAACTTGAATGGGAACATCTTTTTCGAACTTTTTTCAACTGATTTAGACGAAAGACTGGCCTCGGCGGGCTACAAGAAAGACCAAGAGAAAAACAGAACAAGACAGCAGAACAAGCCGATAACATTTCATCGCACGGCTTTCGGCACGAAAACGAAAATACAGCTTACTTCTGGATAAATTCAGCCTTAGAAGCCAGCAACCGGCCCCAAATTACTTTCTGTATCCTTACAAATGTCCTGACTTCCATCTCCGAAAGATTTTGCCCCAATTTTGAGCAAATAAACATTTCGTCGACGGTGACCGCCATTACGGTGGCTTGCATACTAAATTAGGTAACTTGACAAAATTCTCCCGAGGGGGGGAGATGACGAAAAGAGCTGAAAGATGGCCTATAATTGGCTAATGATGAGATCATCGAAAGTAACGCCAATTTTCTCTCACGTTTTCAATCTGTGGTCACTGGAGCGACCAAAATCGATACATCGGTCGGGATAGAGTTCTATTATTAAATTATATGACTTGTGTGACTACTTTGCTAGCCCTTTACTCGTGGAAAACACCAATTAAATTTAATCATGACTTTTAAGAAAGAAAGCTGTTGTTAATAGTGTTATTATCTTGTCATTCATATCGTTCATGCCCATACATATCCCGAAGAAAGTTCTACAAAGATTAAGACCATTACGTCATCGGAGATTTGTCAACGGCTACCACTGATGGTGCAATAATACAGTTTGTGTCGATCAAGTGATGTGATGTCTACAGTAAGAAAAGAATCATCAATGACTGCTTTGGAATGTGCACTGCGTTCCGACGGTAGTACTAAGCAAACAGTTAAATTTTAAAAGCGCGGTTATAAGATCTAATAGATCTTCTTGTTTGACTTGAACAAGGCGTATAATTTTCAACAACACTGCTTCCAGTCTTTCAATAAACCTTCTGTCGTTTGACACATTTGGAGGTGATTATGCGGAGAATATTTCGGAAGAAAACTCTGCATGCCTCGCTTGCTTTTCTAACATGCTTCGTTGAACTCAAGGAATGACTCGCGCTGGCTAATTTCACGCCTTTTCATAAAATCGCTTCGTTTAGATCACACTGAAATGACCACATCATTTTGTCGATATGAAGAAACAGTTATTCCATTCGCCCTTGTTGGGCAGGTTGTTATTTATCACCTCGTATCCAACGTGGTCTCATGGAATAATTGTTAGATATTCACGCAGTCCGACTGTTTGTATACAAACAAAACCAAGCGAGCCCGCCCCCCACGTGACAAAGATTGGCATGCATATAGTTCTTTGTTCAAGGAAAACATTAGCCGCAACAATACATTGCCTTTGTAAAAGATCCGTCTTCTTCAGTCTTGTTTGAATAACTTTTCGTATTTATTTTTCGAAGTCGACATGACGTTTACTAAAATTATCAGATTTAAGGTTCAAAATACAGAAAATCGAAAACAAAAACATCTTGAATTTTTTAAGCCTTTGCCGCGCATTTGAAATAAAAACACGTTTAATCTAGCTTTCAAATGTTGTTCATATCAACCAGAATATAATTCGGTTAAACGTTATAAGCTAATTGTTTATTTACCTTTCCTGTCGTTTTATTTGGAATGCTCCCTTGTTTCCTCGTAAAAATCCTCCCATATCCGCAAGCTTCGCTTTCATTTACTGCGGCGTATTTTGTTTCTTTCATGCCGGTGAGACGAACACTACTCGCGCCCTCTCAAAAGGAAGGTCTTCGTACCCTGGTACCCATCTCAGTGAATTGCTTCATCGTTGACGTGCACATTTAAAAGACGACGCCAACAGTTTGTCTTTTGCATCACATTTTGTATCGCTTATGATCTGCCTGAATCTTGGACAGCTCGATGATGTAAGCAAAATATTTGCATATTAATGACACTTCGAAAACGTAAGAGTTCGTATGGAATTTAGATGTGCGACTTTCGGGCGATAAAATAGTGTCAACATCGCCGATGAAGTTCCCTTTCTCTAGCTAAGTTGAATTTCTAAGTAATTTGGACGACTTTTGGTCAACATATACTGCTATGTATCCTGCCACGTATGGGGGTATATAAAAGGGTAGGGATTTCACAAGTTCAGGTATGTGAAAGGGTAGGGAAATCGGAATACCTTGACTTTCCCCAGAACATGAACTGAACAAAAAATTCTTGTATTTTGGTTAACATCTCTTCTGGTATAGTAATGCTTGATGTTCTCCCGAAATATTGTTCTTTAATTTCATTCGAAGGATTTAGAAAAGGATGAATTCTTCTTAAGTAGTATGTGAAAGGAATACCTTTTTTAATTAACAGATGCACGAAAGGGTTACCTTTTCTGTCAAAGTGGTTTACAAGTGAGGGGTTAGACCTCGGGACCGAGCCTCCCCGTAAAAGAATTTCTTTTAATAGTTTTAAGTACTTAACTCCCACCCCGACTCCCTTGGGCCACGTATCTCAGTAGAACCGATCAGAAGTGAGGTCGATTCGCTTCCGAAATTGCTCGAATTTTTATAGCACAAAAACAGCTTTACATTTTACTTCTTCGTCCCTGTATATGGTGCAAGAAAGTAACAAAGTCCCTACAAAATGAAAATTGTACATAGCTTGTTTCTGTACGGAATTAGCAGCTCCACAAAATCAAATATCAATTTGAAATTGCCGCCATTCATACATCCTTTGCATAAATGGTGCCTAAATTTGAATAATAATACTTTGTACATCCTTAGCCTCGTACTGATGTTTCCAGACAAAGGATTTTTCACAAGAATGTGAGGCTTAAGATGTAAGAAAAAGGTCTGTCCGTACGTGAAACAGATCATAGGCCACCTTTGCACGGTCTGCACTGGGTACCATGGTAGAAAAGAATTCATCAGGGAAGGGTCCTCGCGGCGCTAGGTTTTTGTAATGCGGCTACTGTACACTAACCCCCTCCATGAGAACAAAATTCTCCCTCTTGGTCCTCACTCAAATTATTCATCCGCGCACATAGATATGTTGCTAACATGAAGAAACTCATAGAAATAGATGATGGCAATCATGACCTTAAACTGTATCACCTACCCGGGGGCGATTCCCACATGAAAAGGTCGGGGATGCTCGTCGCCTCGCTTAGGGATAAAAATCAACGATTCTGGTCTCCCTTAGGGTGTTAATGACGAAAGGCCACTATTTTTAGCTGCCAAAGTATCTTTTAGGGTGCACTCGAAGAAATAAAAATTAAAAAGCGTTCTTTTTCTGATTCTATGTCGATTTTCGCTGATCTCCTAAGTCCTGTCTACAGGCGATGGCTCCCTTCCTGAACAGAGGCTGGTAATCGAGCCTATCCCGATTAAAGTGGTATCTTTTAGACGTCAAAGAAAGCCTGAGCCACGACTAGGTTGGACTCCTTTAGGGGTTTAATTCAAATTTTCTGACGAGCATCCTCAATCTTTTCATATGGCGAGGTGGCCGCATTAACAGTGTTTCCTTATAAAAAAATGTATTGGCGTTTCGCTGGGGCAAGAAAAAGAGGCCGTACGCGTAACAACGAGGTGAGCGTAAGGCGGGTTACCTTGATATTCAACAAAATGTCACGATATCCATATATGGTCAATAAGTTAGTGTATACTGAATATATCACAAGATACTTGTGATTTACAAATGAAAGACTGTTCACTGTTATCCACACAAAACAGATACTGCTGTTTCGACAAAGGTTGTCCAAAGAAAGCGTAAAAGCGTATGCGACAATGCCGAAAGGTAGTCTGGGAAACATCCAATAAATTGCAATAAAAGCTCAGAACAATGCCTCGACCGTACAGCGAAGACTTGAGATGGCTGGCAATATGGATGAAAGCGTATTTAGGACACAGCGTTGACGAGGTAGCGGCTGCTTTATACATGTCGCCAAAAACCACTCTTCGCTACGTAACAAAATGCCTGAATCCTGGTGAAGTGAAAGCAGAGACTTTGGGACGACCGTTAAATAGTCTTCTTACGCATCCGCACGTGGAGTTTGTAATAATGGAAGCGGTACTTAACCACCTGGAAAAAACTCTCTCAGAAATTGCACGGAATATCTACGAACGGACAGGGTCAGAACATGCTCTTTCGAGCATATTGCTGTATTTGAAACGGAACCGTTTTAGCCGAAAAAGGGTTTGACAAATATTTCTTGTCAGTGCTACCTTTTGATTTTTCCCTGCTTACGTAAATTTGAGAAGAAAAAACATATTTGTTTATAATTATTTTTGTAATGACTCATCTTAAAGCTGACAACAATTGCCCTTCAAAGATCTGAAACAGACAGAGTACTTTTTAGGTCTGATGTTTGTCTCCTGGATCCCGAGACGGTTGGTGTTCTTGGATGAAAGCGGATTTGTATGTGTTCGTTTGTTGCCGTCTAACACAGCATTTCGTTCTCTGTTTTACTATTATTTAGCCCTAATCGTTCAGTGCTCTCACTTTGTTTGTTTGTTTTTTTATCATTTTATCAGGACAAAAGACATAAACGTACATATGTATATAGCCCGATCGGTAAAAGAGCTGAGGTGAAATGTACGGCGCAGAACCGGGGACCGCGCATAACCGCCATTTCTATTATTCGCACAGAAGGAATGATTGATCTTGGTCTTTTTCAGGGGAACGTCAATGGAGTAACATTTGAAGACTTAGTGGATGAAAAGCTATGCCCCAACTTGCTTTCATTTAACGGAATCAACCCGCGATCAGTGGTCATAATGGGTACAAGAGAATCTTTGGCAACATTAGTTTTATGATCGAATTGTAAAATAATTGTTTCCACTCTGGTCCAAATTCTCTGTTAAAAACATCACTGTAAATAGGCCGCTTCCATAAATTCATTTCTTCCCTTTTTATTTGTCTTTTAGATAATGCGGCTATCCACCATACGCAAGCAGTGATTGACGAAATTAATGCAACGGGAGCGATTATTCTTTTTCTTCCGCCCTACCGTCCTGATTTCATGCCGTGTCAGGAACGTTTTGCACAAGTAAAGAGCTGGATCAGGGAAAACGATGTAGTCTGGCAATTTTGCATGGATCCAAAACTTATGGTTGAAGAAGCGTTCCTTCAAGTCACGGATGAAGAAATCAAAAACTATATTCGACATGCAGAGTATTGTTAATGACCTTTTTTTACAACAGTTACTATTCATGTAAATTATGAAATTGGTTTCAATTATAAAGAGCTCAGTTCCGTCAACAGCTTGTCCTTCTGTGAGGAAAACTCGTTTTCGTCAAAAACACCATCGTTCATATATGAATTATTTCATATAAACTTCACATCATTTCACTCCTAACGGGAAGATATGAACTCAATTAATTAAATAAATAAATAAATAAATATACATTTATATAGCGCCATTTTCCACTAATTGTCCATGGCGCTTTACAATACTTTAAAATTAAAATCCTAATTCTTTAAAAACCTAAAATCCTAAATAATTGACCTCGCTCCCAATGTGTGGCTTCATAGCTCAGTTGGTAGAGCATCGCACCGGTATCGCGGAGGTCACGGGTTCGAATCCCGTTGAAGCCCTGATTTTTTCAGGCTTCTTCTTTCCAATTGCTTAAATTGGAAAATTTACTGCGATGATCATTCTTCACTTTCATCTATAACCGCAGTTCATATATGAATTATTTCAGATAAACTTCATATTAAAAACACCATCGTCGTTCAAACTCTTGAGGTCCTTCAGCTGTTGAAGGATGGCACTACGGATACGTGTCAAAACCAAAAATAAATCAGTTGATTAATTAAAACTGAATACATGCAGGCATAAATCCATCTGTAGGATAAATGTTAAGATGCCCACCTTTTTTCAACGTCCGTAGAATTCCCGGTGAATTCATTGCTGGATGGTTGGGTGTGTTTGACCAAACCTCTCGCCTTCCCAGTAAAACATGGGACGTCCGGAGGGTTGTCTTCGTCGTCGTGGGTTCCGTTTACCTGAAACAAAAAAACAACCCCAACACCTGCATTTTAATTGCCACACAAATGAACTCCAAGTGTTATTAGCAGCAGTTAATATGCTTCAAAAGTCGTAAAATAGTAAGTACAGTAGGTATCAAGCAATGTTTTCAGGGAAATCAGAGAATTGAATGTTTAATGGAATGTTGTTAGGATTCTCATAAAGAAACTTGCCGTTCATTGCCATTAATTTTATTAAAAGTACAATATTTGTACTCCCCTAATTCTAAGGCTTTCGAAATAATTCATTTGTACACATGTTCCCGTTGTTTACTGTTCTTGAACATTGACACCTGCTACAGTTTTGACCCTTATCTAAGTAATTGCGTTTGTTTTCAATAAAATTTTCCTTCCATTTAAAGTGCCTCTTGTTTACGTCGACGCCATTTGTGCGCTGAGTTTATTGTTGGTTTTTGTCTTTCCTCTTAGAGTTTTTGGGCGGTATTCCTATCTCCCTCAAAGACCTACATTTCCAAATTTACATTCCATTCGCCACAAGGTTGAGGAAGAACTACGTTTTGGATGCCTTACCTCTAAAATACCGAAAGAATTATTCCTTTAATTTATTTCCATGTCGACCTGGTTTCCTCTGTTGACAGTAGCCCTAACAATAATAATAATAATAATAATAATAATAACAATAATAATGATAATGATAATAATAATAATAATAATAGCAATAATTTTTTAAGGTATAATAATAACAATAATAATAATAATAATAATAATAATAATAGTATAATAGAGAATGGAAAGTGTTGATTCCACTCTACCCACGGATCTGCTGCGGTCAGTCAACCAATCAAAAGACAAGGTTGCGAGCTCGTGGCTTACCGCAGAGCCCCTTGTTGATCAAGGCTTGGCGCTGAATAAACAAGAATTCAGAGACTCTCTGCGTTTAAGTTATAATGTGCCGCTGTCCGATTTACCAAGCAAGTGTGTTTGTGGTGAGAAGTATACCGCCAGCCATGCCCTGTCTTGCAAAAAGGGAGGGTTTGAGGTGCAAAGACACGATAGCGTTCGCAACCTACTTACCTTATTCTTGGTAAGGTTTGCACAACGTTGAAGTCGAACCACATCCACAACCTCTCGATAATGAGCAATTCAACCTCAGAAGCGCGGTGGCAAGTCCGGAGGCAAGACTGGACATGAAGGCAGGGGGCTTTTGGTCTCGAGGAGTTACTGCATTTTTCGATGTCAGAGTAACGCATGTTAACTCCAAGTGTAACCAGGGGAAAGCAACATTCACAATCTTTAAGGACCAGGAGGAGGAGAAAAAGCGGAAGTACCAACAGAGGGTGCTAGACGTCGAAATGAGATCTTTCACTCCCCTAGTTTTTGGAACCAACGGTGGGATGGGAGCCGATTGTAATTGCTTTCTCAAACGCCTACCCGAGAAGCTCTCAGAAAAGAATGAGGAACCTTATCACATAACTCAGTATTACTTGGATTAGAACATTGCTTTCCTTTGAGATTTTAAGGTCGGTACACACATGTGTGAGAGACTCCAGGACGCCTTTCCACAAAATTCCACGAGGGGATTTCATTGATGACTGCCGCTCAAACGTTAGCCAAGCGTGTGTGCACTAATTTTAGAAAGTGAATAACGGCGTGAACTTGTGAATTAGTGTTTTAGGATCTTTTTAATACTTTTATTTTAATTTAGGAGAAAGTACATTTTTTAAATACACATTTGCAGACCAGGTATTTTTTAATGTCTTTATACAAAAATAAGTTAGAAGTGAGGCGAGGGCAAAACAGTTTGTATTTTACGAAATATATTGGAGGGGATCTTGATGGAATTAGAGATTATTGAAATACGTCATACTTTTATGAAAAAAATAAAACAGAAAGGGAAATTAGTTATTTTGAAACAGTGTATGTTTGATAGTTTTATGAATAAAGTTGTTCTTAATATTATATAGTAATAGTATTAATAATAACAATAACAACAACAATAATAATGTCTTTAATCATTAACATATTTTTTATAATACTAATAATAATGATTAAAATTTATAGGGCGCAAGTTCGCATGAGAATACCGTCAAATGCATCTAAGAAGGAACTAAAATACGCAACTGCATAAAATCACCAGTAGGAACCCATCGCGTCTCCCTCGCTTCTCCCACGTTGTCCTCAATACCTATTCCATCTCGCAACAGACATGGCCGCCTGCACTTCCTAACCAATGGTTACTGTTAGTATTATGATATTTCCAGCGCCGTCAGAGTACGTATCAACGGAGGTTCACCTTCCTCACTGCCTTCCTCAATTGCTCACATACGTAATGCCGCATTACAAAAGCAGTGGTCTTCGTCTGAGTTTCTCAACTATTATGTCCATGTGAGTGCCCTGCATCGAAAAAGCGCTCTCCCATAAGGTACCAAAAGTAAATAGGCGCCCCGGGCACTAAATCGAATCATGACAGTATGTGTTGCGTTTATCGCCATGCAGAATACGGCTATACTTTGTGGCTGAATGATGGTCCAAATAACGACATTAATATTCTTAGACGTAATCAAAAGAAAATCCATTTTTTTTAAAAAATAAAACCGTCGTGAGTAACTAATTGTGTTTCCATATTTACCTGGTGATATTATTGCGTATTTACAAACTGCGCGACAATAAAGATATAAATCCTACAGGTCAATGCTCAGGATTTCCGCTATCAGTGACCAATCTTCTCGAATAATGATAAATAAAGAAACAATTTTTTAGCTAGCGAGAAGCAGAATAGTTTTGTTATGCTCACGGCAAACGTTTCACGGTATAACTATTGTGTTTTCACTGTGTTGTGATTACCATGTCGTGGGTGAACGTCCCAAACCCTTCTCACGTTTTGGCTAAAGGGGAATGGGACGAGACATGGGCGCGGCACGCACCTCTCGCCTTCTTCCCCACTCGACCATTTTGCGTTCGCGATGACTAAACACTCGTCCTAGTGACCGTTAGAGAAAAAAACATGCTGCCAGCAGGCCAAGCAAAGTTTATTTCGTGATTTAGCGTCCAAACTAGAAACACACCGGCATGCCTCAATTCGACAGTACAAAAACATTAACAGTTAGCGAGGGATACGACTTAACGAACCAACGTCATTATTCGAAATGGAGATGTCGCTGTCGGTGTAACTTCTTGTGCAGGAAATGTTGTTCTGTTCGTTTGTGGAAAGTTTTGCTGGTCCTTTTCATACTATTGCTCATTTTTGTTCTAATAGTGCTTCTATTAATGAGGTATGGACCTGGAAGGAGGGAGTTAAGAAGCAGTACAGACTCTCCAGGAGACGTAGGTAAAGTAATATCATGATACATAAATAGTAAATGCCGTATGTTTCGTTTGCGTGGTGGATAGGGCGCATAATAAAATGATGAATGAATTACAACAAAAAAGAGAGAACTAGTTTACTTAAGGTGAACACTTCAATTCACGAGAGACTATTTTTTACTCGCCGGGTTAAGAAAAAGATATTACTTCAACTGACATACTAAGAGGTTCCGTGTGGATTTGAATGTTAGCAGATATTTTGAACTGCTGTTAAAGTGACATACCTGAAGGAATAATATAACATATGCGGATTGGAGGCGGAAAAGGAAAAAGTTATAGCGAACTTCCTCAGGATTATGAAACGAATTTGCACAACCTAAATTTGGGGTAAGACGCCAATTTCTTGAATTGCGTGTCGCAAAACAGAGCTTTCTGCGTGTTATGATATGTTCTGCGCTTCAGTTCTAGAACCTTTCAACCTTTTATCAAAATCTTAGAGGTCAAACATCTTAGAGAATTTTTTTAATTTGGTCTGTATCTGCACTGCACTCTTTGAAAAGTGTCAATGTTTTTATCGGAATGCAATTCAATACTCTTATACTTTATAAACCAAATTTCAAAATGTAACGTATGCCATCTACAAAGGGAAGCGCGGCAATAGATCCCTGAACCGGGAAAGTATAGTTCTTTCAGGTTAGGAAGCAAAACATTACTCTTAAAGAAAATGAAATAATTCTCCTCTTGAAGCAATGACGTTTACCGCAGAAAACACAATTTGACAGCCCTTGAGTATCAAGTAAATAACATTTTAGTTTCCACAAACATTTTAACAACGACTCTCGAAGTGAAGTGATTTATTGATCGCTTAGGGAACGGAAAAATATCATTAGGAATTGATTGTTTTTGGCATAAATACAGCGAAAAACATGTATTCTGTGCATAACAATTTCCTCTTGTAACTACAGTAAATCAATGGGAAATTTACGAAAACAGGAAATGTTTTCGCTTGTAAAAAGCTATAGTTGACACAAGGAATGCAGTAGAAGTCTTTCGTAAAACAGGGCACAAGTACGTAAAATAGAGTTCGTGATGTTTTCTTTCGAGGTGTGAACTGATTTGTAAACTGTTAAGGAGAGTACCGTCTGGCGGTATAAAATTTCAGTAATGGCCTTGTAATTGAGACAACGGAACATTACAAAATTTATCATAATATCTTATTGTTTTTGGCACGGCACACAACTACACAGAAATGTCTGTGTAGTATCAGACGTGCTGTTTCAGTCATTGATTCCGGGGATGATCTTTGTGTCTTTTTACGCAGAGATCCTCTGTTATGAAGAAATCCTGATTCATAAAGCTGAAAAGCTACTTAAAATTTTGATTTTATCTATCGCAAAAAGGTAGCCTGCGAGCAGGTTCACGTTGGAGCCTGCATTGGAGCGCAAGCGCGCGCGCCGTAGACGCGAGCGCGAAATCGAGCGGCGAAGCCGCGAGACAAGAAAGTGAGCCTGCATTGATCTCTGCAAATCTTTCATTTCCACCCCGGAAACCGCAGAAAAAATAATAAGCCAACTAATTTTCACCGGAAGTATGAACTTCGGCAGCTCAGATTTCTCGAGATTTCATAACAACATGCAGGCGCGATATACGCCGGGGGAGAGGAGGGGGGGTACTCCCTTATATGGGCAATATAGGTATGTGCGGCCCTAAATAGCCTGCGTAACTGGCAGTTTAAGCAATTTTTAAGCAAATTGAGCGGGAGCGCACAAAGCGGTGAGGCCGCGAAAACGAGCAGCGAAGCCGTGAGGAACCAGTTGTCTGTCTCCTAGGCTCCTTGAGGCTTCGCCGATAGTTATCGCGGCTTCGCCGCTTTCTTAGCGCGCTTAAATTGCTTAAATTGAGTTACGCAGGCTAGGCCCTAAAGGGTATGGTTTTTCAGCTGTTTTGGTCATAAACAAGGTATCGATTTTAGCCGATTTTGGCTATTTTGGTCAGAAATAGGGCATGGTTTTTGCACTCCAGCCTTGATATGGGTATGTTGTTAAGAAGAAGCTATTTTTTCATCATCGAAAAGAAAATCAGCAGAAGCCCTTCACACATTAGGTTTACGGTAATTTAAGAATGGTCTGAACTAGGGAACTAATTATAACGCAGGTCTGAAACAGAGTTTTGATTTAAGGGTTAAGTCACAAATAGGGTTTCGAATTTTTGGTCAGGTCATAAATAGGGTAGGGAATATCGTAGATTTTGGTCATAAATAGGGTAAGAACTTTGGAAGGCGGGCCGCACACCACCACCCGATTTTTTGGGAGCAACCCCGCCCCCGCCCCCGGGATATACGTTGTTGATAAAGTTTTGCCGAAGAAAAACCGTCAATGTTTATGTCTAGCAAGGACACTCACTTGATTCCTAGTGATCTTGCTTTGGCAGTCTGGTCTTTGATGATGCTTCAAACGGGCAAACGCCTTCGTCTTGTTTCGTTGCCCGCTTGCAATCACATACGTTTGGGATATTAACTCTTCCCATATGCAGTCGGCAACACGACAAGTACGTCTTGATTCTGCTGATTCACTAACATACTTTCAACTGCTATTTCCCGCTCCCTCTTTAGTTTAAAATTTAACCAGAAATAGGCCGGAACTTTGTTAAAACATCAGTAATACGGGCACTCAACACTTCCTCTGACTCCAAATGTGTCAAATGTGGACGACTTGTTTTTTATTGTGAGAACGTGCCGTAAATTACCGACTCCGTGGGGATCTAATCGCTCCTCATCAAACATCATAGATTGATAGTTTTCTTGCCTTTCCCGCATTTCGACCAATGGTATTTCACTTCGCTCAGGCACAGGTTACTCGAATACTATATCAGCAGTTATGTGCTGTTATCTACCTGTGTTTCTGGGTCTTTCTGAGTCATTTAGTAGCCTGCGAACAGGCTCCCGGCGAGGACGGAAAAAAATTTCGGCAAGCGCGAAACGGAAGAATTTGGGTGTCTGGAAAACCAGAATAGCGAACAGCGAATAGTGCGAATAGTGATGAACAGTCTCGAATAGTGGCAAATAGTGGTAAATAGTAACAAATAGGGTACTCAATATCTCGCAATCAACCTCGTAGCAACTTAGGATGGGATTTTTCCGCTAAAAAGCACAGACGCTTATCAGGACAAAAGGTGTTGCTAAACGTAATTTCTTCTGTTTTAACTAGTGCAAAAGCGTAAATACGTCTTTATTAGGTTATCCTTGTGTTTTCTGTTTTCTTAATGTCGGCGATGGACAGCCTACTAGCCTGAGTCCGGAGAAGAAAAGGTAATAAATTCACTGAAATTCTGTTGCTTATTTGGATAATTAATTAACGCTTTATATTAGATCTAAAGCGGTGACTATTGACGACTAATCGTCACTATTCGCCACTTTTCGCGACTGTTTGCCACTATTCGCAGTATTCGAAACTATTCACACTATTCGGGACTATTCGCTATTCGCTATTCGGGTTTTCCAGACACCCGAAGAATTCGCAGGCTAAGGGCTGATAGGCACATCAAAAACAAAGTCTACAGGCTCCCAAGTCCCCGCCCCGATCGCTTCGCTCTCCGAATTCTTCTGTTTCGCGCTTGCTGAAATTTTTTTCCGTCCTCGCCGGGAGCCTGTTCGGAGGCTACTATTGAACATTTACAACTCTAATCTAAGGCAGATGAACTTTCTTTCCGATAGGAACGTTTTATATGAAGTTTGTAGATATCTGACGTTTGTACATATCTGACGTGATCTGAGTTGATCCGCCAAAGGTGACATTCCGCGAGTATAATGTGCCCGTAATCTGTCGAAATTAAAAATCTATCCTTCTGTAAGGCATTTTTGCGATGCGAGCATAATAGAATTTAGAGTATAAAATTTACCGCAATGAGAGTTGTCATTTTCGCCGCCCTCTCGTGCCTAGCTGCGTGTAGATGTCACGCGGTTGCCACGTGATTTGCCGTGTGGCAAACAAAGGTAAAACCACGGAAGCCATGTCGAACGTGGGTCTCCTTCCTGAACGACGGTCAGAAAATGACCATAACACTAGTAGAAATCGTAGATTAAAGAGTGCGTTCGTGCATTGGTAGGTAAAGCAAAAATTATCGGAACAGCATTTTGTGCCTGAAATTGGCCTCCCTCCAGCAGGGGCGAAAACAAATGATTTGATCGCAAAGCACATATATACGAGAGGGTTTGTTCCCATTTGTACATGTGTTACGTAATATTAGTTACGACCGGTCAGTATAAAACACGGACTGTTGTCGGTGGTCGCATTTAGTCCGCAGTCCGCGTTTTAAACACGAGTCCATGTTTTGTACCCAACCCGAAATGCTTATCCGCCTTTTATACCTCGCAGTCCGCCGTCCGTAGTCCTCAGTCCTGTTTTATACTGACCGGAAACCTACGATTCTGGACCGTGTAAATCGACACAAACGATGCCTGTTCCGTCGGTATGCGAGACGACGTGCTTTTAGCACCAAGTCTAAGACAATTATTCTGTTTACGAATACGACTTTGAATCGCCTTGGCTTTAGGGAAACAGTTAATAAGCATTTTCACTTCCGAAACAATGAAACGAAGGATATGTTGGTGTACCAAAGTGATCCTGTGGAAGCTGAACTCTTTTCCCATGTAAACACTTTCGTTGGGTTTATGTTACATATTTTGCGCACAGAAATCTAGGCCAGCGAAGTAAAAAAAAAAACTCATTTCAAAAGCAGCGTTGGTTTTGGTCGAAGAGAAGAGGGCACAAAACACACAGCCAAACTACAGCTTTCTGTTCGTACGAAAAGTCGTACACATTTCGTGAAGACATGTCTGCAAGGTTTTTAAATGCCGTTAACACTAATTTCAAACTTTAAATAAACAGCTTATCCACTACAGTCCACAGTAAGCTGTCTAAACACTCGAAATTCCGCAATATTGCACAACACTCGAAAGAAAGAAGGACGAAAATGGAGATTACGTCATTCGCCCCTGAATAATTTTTTGTGTGTGAGGGGGGGGGGGGGGGGAGGGAAATTGGTGTCCATAGAAAGATACATACAGGAAAACTCGATTAGAACTGCGTTCTGTCGAACGTAATTAAAAGAGATCGATGTTGTGCAATTCCATCTGTTGCCCATCTCAACGGTCCGGAATCCTGAATCCTAGAATTTGATTGGCTAATTACGCGAGGCAGAATTTCACGATACTGACCCCGAGTTACAAACCGCTGACATCCCCTTGCTAGAAACTTAAAGAAATAACATGTATGCATGGCAATTGTTTCCACTGTGGTCTGGGTTTTTAGCTCTCTCTTATCAGTAGAGTTTACGCCCCCCGGAGGGACTCCAATGTAAAAAAGACGGGGATACTCGTCGGAAATTTTGTAAAGAGCCTCTAAGAAAGTAAGAGCTACCAAGATCCTGTTTTGTTGGCGTGGCTTGAATTTTCTTTCTCCCCTAAGAGTTACCAACTCTTGCACAAGTCAACACATTATCCTGTCATATTTTTTTTTGGCTCGATACCCAAAGGTACTGCAAAAGCTTCCGCTGTGGACCTTTTGAGGATAAACACCCTAAGAGGTACCAAATGCGCGTTATAAACCCCTGAAAGGTACAACGAGCACCCCCCGTCATTTTTATACGGGAGTCCACCCGCGAGTTTACGTTCCCCGGGAAGCAAACAACTGTGGAACATCAAATTTATATCAATGAGTTTCTGTTTACCCTACCAGGTGGCGAGAACACAAAAAAACCAACCACCACTGCAAAACCTACAACTCCTGTTACCACATACAGGCACCCACAGGCACCCACGACCACCGTCCCCAGTGACAAAACTTTCTTAGAGTGCGGCGTAGCTATAGTTGGAGGAGGTACGAATTGCACTAGAATGTGCTAACTTTTATAACAGCAGATGTGGGACCTTCCTGTACTTTCGGTAGTTTCATGTGGTACTGTTTATTATGCTGTACAAGGTGGTTCTAACTTTAAAGTCTGTGGGTGAAACCTAGCTAGTGTGTGACAATTCAAATG
>NW_028301541.1:20305000-20345000 GCF_042242905.1 Orbicella faveolata | reverse complement strand
TTTCTCGAACCTCCGTATTTTGACACGACATTCTAAAATTTTGACCTTGCCATTATCATGTGGAATAAAAAGCTGAGTTCCTACCAAATGCTTTCCACTGTTTGAGAAAATATTTCCTTTCCTAAAGGAGCTGCATGGATAATGAGCGCTTTCATTGTTTCGAAGGAAACTTATCAGAAATACCTATTTTGCCGGGTTCCCGAGAACTATTCGCGTCATCAGTCATGCACAAAAGAGAATAGCTGTAGGGTCAATGTTCTGAAGCGGACAGCAAAGAGTATTTGATAGTTTGGAATCCCGGCGTGTCACGTGAAGTAGCCTGAAGGATAGTCATGTCTGTGTACATTATGCTTTGCCCCATACATTATCAGAAATTTTAGATTTATCTGCTGCTCATGTCAATGTATTTATTATATTTGGGGGCTTGACAAAAATCATAACTAAAGATTATAGTTATTAAGATTATATTATATTGACAGTTGTATCAGTTTCATTTACAAGCGCAAATTACATGCACATCTCAAGGAGAAGTGTGTAAAGTTCTAGTCCGTCTGGTTTGTATCTGAGTGAATCCTCCCCCTCCCTACTAGGTCCTGCACCCCCCGGTTTATGTAGCGAGAATGTGACAACTTATTACTTAATGACGTAGGTTCCTGCAAAAACCTGGTGCCAACTTCTCCTTAGCAACCGTTCAACAATGGGCCATGCGACCGCTGACCGGACAGGACGTATTCTTGGTGGACAGAGCATTTTATAGTTTCGGCGGCTGGCTGGATGATACTATTCAATCATCGCTAGATGCTTTAAAAGAGGGCTGGAACTTAGATTTTGAACTTCCACGGTAGACAGAAATGGTCAGGGATAAATGGTTTTAGTCGGAGCGATTTTTAAGAAAAGAATGTTCAAACGGAGAGAAAAATAACGAATTAACAGTTGTAACATAGATTGTAATGATAGTCGTAGCCCCCCTTTCCCCTTAACAAATCGAATGTGGTTTAGGGTTGTCTGTCCTGTCATCACAGTGGTCAAAATGTCGTGGACTCACGAGGCGCAGCCGAGTGAGTCCACAACAAATTTTGACCGCTATGATCAAAACAGGATGGTAAAGCGGTTCTATTGGTGGTTTTCAGTGTCACGCGATTCAAAATAGATCAAAATAAAAATCAAAACCGGTCATTTCCCAGACTGGGAAATGAAAGAAGGAAAATATGCAAAGACTCTCGCCAAAATTCTGGTCACAACAATTTTTTCTTATGCGAGATATGCGGAGAAATTTTTTCCCCAAATTTATAGAGACTTGTATAGAGACGCCATGCTGGTGCCCATCCGTATGGGCACCAACATGGCGGCCGGAAACCAACAGAAACATCTGTCACTGAGTTTTGCTATAAAAGCGTGAATTTATCCCTCGAGGAACACTAAAACATTAAAATAATACCTTTTCTAAGACATGAACCGTTCAGACAGCCAAGTTCCCCGAAATAAGTCGCTTTTTAAACCATCATGACAGCTCTCTAGGCCGTCATGTAAATGCCGCGTCACGCAAAAGCTTAAAAATTCAAGCGCAGTGTATCACAAAACCAAGAACCCATTCGGAGCGAAAATTTTTATGAAAATTAGTGTTCAGCTCCTCTTATACATCAATGAAGTAAAATCTCAGGAAGATCAATAGCTTTGTAGTTAGAATTTTAGTGACGTCATGTGAAAACCAGCTATTTGAGGTAAAAAAAGAAAGGTCAAAGAGGTCACCGGAACTGTGTGATTTTTTCTGCAAGCGCAAACTAAAGCGCGTTTGCGTCTTTTGCGTCTTTTTCAAAGTTTGTCCAAATGTACTGTTAAGCAAATCAACAGCTATTATTCTACAAAATGTCACGACATCCACATGTGGTCATCAAGTCAGTGTAAACTACGTTAGCCTCACTTCCAAATGTGGTAAACTATGTTCTGTCCGCTCAAAACAGATACCCTATAATACCTACACGCAGTTTGCCATATTTGGGAACCAGTTTGTGTTATGATTTGTATCACGAAAGCGCTAGAAAGTCTAAGTTATTACGTAAAAATTAGTAGATTTCTTCTAGGAATGAGCTAATAAAGTGTTAGAGAATATAAACGATATTACGCGTTGAGATAGTACTCTTGTAAGATGGATACTCCAAGTTAATAAGACCTTTTCACGGTTTCTGACGCCATCTTGCTTTGGGGGACAGCAAAAAGTACAGTGAATGTGTGGGAAAAGTTAAAAGTTCGATGCCCAATAAGTTGAGAGTGATTGATTTTTCGAGTATTTTATGACTTACAAAGAAAAGATACCCAGCAGAAGGTTTTTTTGGTCAATTTTGAAGAGCATAGATTTGCTGTGAGGCGAGGAATTGCACTTTTAATTTTATATACAAATGTCTCTTAATGTTCCCGCGATTTCCGACTCGGTTTTACAGACAAATATATGGAAAATGGAAAAATTTAGTAATGGCTTTTCTAGTGAGGCTGCAAATGCGACCAGTTGATTCGTTTCTCTAGTATCTTTAGTTTTTAATTCATAAATACTTCAGAACTCGAAGTTTCCGTGAGTTGTTAGACGTTTAGTAGATTCGGCATATTTGTGTTTGCTTCCCAAAGAAGATGGCCTCAGAAACAGTGAAAAGGTCTATTGCAATAAACCAAAAAAAAAACAAAAAAAAACCGGCACATCATCGCCCCAGTTTTATAGTTGGTGAAAACAGATTTTCAGTATAAAATCAAGATTAGCACTCCACTAAAGTTTGTTACCTTACAATTAGGTCTTGTCCTTTTATACTTCTGTGAATTCGATCGATTCTGAGCAACACAATCCTTTCTCTTGATGTTGACAGCCACACGAGCAAGTAAACCCTTCCTTTACTTGACTTGAACAAGGCGTATAATTTTCAACAACACTACTTCCAGTCTTTCAATAAACCTTCTGTTGTTTGACACATTTTTCCAGACCGTACAGAAGTTTGGAGGTGATTATGCAAAGAGTATTTCGGAAGAAAACTCTGAATCGTTCGCTTTTCTAACATGCTTCGTTCAACTCAACGAAAGCCTCGCGCCGGCTAATTTCCCGCCTTTTCATAAAATCACTTCGTTTAGATCACACTGAAATGACCACATCATCTTGTCGATATGAAGAAACAATTATTCCATTCGCCCTTGTCGGATAAGTTGTTATTTATCACCTCGTATCCAACGTGGTCTCATGGAATAATTGCTAGATATTCACGCAGTCCGGCGGAAGATTGCAAAATTCATATACAAACAAAACCAACCGCCTCCACGTAACAAAGAGTGGAATGCATATGTCTTTGTTCGAAGAAAACGTTAGCAGCAACAATAGATCGCCTTTGTAAAACATCCGTCATCCTCAGTCTTGTTTGACTAGTTTTTCGTATTTCGTATTAAGTCCACATGCTGTTTGCTAAAATCATCGGAGTTTTAAATCTTAAAAGGTCCAAATTACAGAAAAACGAAACAAAAAATTCTTGAATTTTTTAAGCCCTTGCT
The DNA here is from genome assembly GCF_042242905.1 of Orbicella faveolata. Taxonomy (NCBI): domain Eukaryota; kingdom Metazoa; phylum Cnidaria; class Anthozoa; order Scleractinia; family Merulinidae; genus Orbicella; species Orbicella faveolata. The sequence continues at coordinate 20,341,478 of NW_028301541.1, read as the reverse complement.
ACGCATTTGAAATCAAAACACGCTTAACTATTCTTGCTTTCAAATGTTGTGTAGATCAGGGAGAATTTAGTTCTGTAAAACAATACAAGCTAATTGTTTACTTACCTTTCCTGTCGTTTTACTCAAAATGTTTCCCTTTTTTCCTCGCAAAAATCCTCCCATGGCCGCAAGCCTCACCTTCATTTACTGCGGTGTATTTTGTTTCTTTTATACCGGTGTGACGAACACTACTCGCGTCCACTCACTACGCGCTCGAGAGGAAGGTCATCGTACCCCGGTACCCATCTCAGTGAATTGCTTCATCCTTCACATGCACATTTCAAAGACGACGCCAACAGTTTGTCTTTGCATCACCTTTTGCATCGTTTATGAACTGCCTGAATCTTGGACAGCTCGGTGACGTAAGCAAAATATTTGCATATTAATGACACCTCGAAAATGTAAGAGTTTGTATGGAATTTAGAGGTGCGACTTTCGAACGATAAATAGTGTCAAAATCGCGGAATAAAGTTCACAAATCTATATTGTACATACCTTTAACTATTTTTTAGCATTTTTATTCTTTTGTTAAGCAGGCAGTCCTTCAAAAAAGCCCTATCGGCTTCCCTTGGTTTCCTTGCCTTATAGATTGATATTTTGTAAGTATATTTATAAATGGCAAAACTAATGCAAACAAAACAAACAATTGGAAAGTACAGATCGCGTTACGCTGTCCCCGAATGCAAGCTTCAGATAAAATTTTGCACTTTTTTGATTCTTCTCGATTATTTTGTACTCTCCGTTATTTCTTTGACGAGTTCCCGGACTTTTATCACTATTGATGATTTTATAATAAGCGTAAATTTAGTAATAAATTTTACCATGAATATTACCGCTAAAGCCTGGATTTCACCAGCGACGCAAGCACAAGCGCAGGCACAAATGCAAGCAATAGGGATGACTCAAGTGAAAACGAAATTCGACGCAAACACAAGCACAAGCAAAATCATCCAAACCTTCCAAACTGCTTAGGCGCGAGGCAATCTGGGTCCAGTGTTTTTCATTGGCCAAACATAACCACGTCCAGATTTCCATCAGGCGATGGTTGATGAAGCCGAAGGTTAAAATCAACATCACCTTATAGAAATCCAGAGCGAATAATCTAGTTGTTTTAGTAGAATTGTTAATCTAGTTGTTTTAGTAGTAGTTGTTTTAGTAGAATAGCTAGAGTCGCACGAGGCGATAGCCGAGTGCGACTCTTACGCTTCTTTCGTGCTTAACAACCTCCCGCGTGCATCCATAACTCAATAGTACACGCTATGGCGTTTACCATTTGTTAAATAGGCATTCCCTGATTGCAAGCCGAAAAGGACTAGGTATGAGTCCACAAATTATGGGATTAGCAGCTATTGATCCACACAGTCATAAAGTGCACACCAAGCTTTACAGAATCCCTAAGTTTGGTGCAAATAGACCCAATAGTAAGCAAGATACAACCATTTGAAAACATCAAAATTTACCAAAAAATGTATGGTGGTCCGGATTCTGTGTCCGCATGACCAAATATTTCTGTGTAATTTTGCGTTTTTAAATGGCGAGATTTTGTGAATCTCGGTGTGCTTTTTCTGTTTATATGGATAAATAGTTGCTAATCCCATAATTTACAGACTCGCACCTAGTCCTTTTCGGCTTGAAATCAGGCAATTAATTGCAAAATAGACCTGTTCAAGCCATTAAGGTCAATCCTCACATTTGCATTGCGCATCCTTATTGCGCATAATTTATGGCGTCATTAGCGCGCGCTCGTGCACGCGCATATTGAAAACATGACGGATTTGCCTTGATATTAAGCTCTTTCAATTGAAAAATGGCTCTAGCTCACCAACGAGCACGGGCACCCCAATTTTTTTTTTTCCAGTCATTGTAATCAACTAATCATAAGCTTCGCGTGAGGAAAGACTGATCTAATTTCTATTGCTGAAAATTGAATAAATAAGAAAAATAGCAGATACACTGTGGTGTTTGCTATTTTGCAGTCGGTAACCACGTCAAGAAATTTGGTTCAAATTTTTAATCAAGGATTTAACTTTCTGTCTGAATCAAACTTAAAATGTTTCTTTTTGTCCGACACAATGTATTGACTGTAGTTCAATGCGTTTTCTTATGAGTCTGGGCTCACAAAGATTTTACAATTACTGAGAATGCGTTTTTATAATAAGCATTAAATAATGCCAAAATGGGGCATTTTCAAGGCCTCACTGCTCCTTAATGAGCATGGGCACCCCCCTTTTTTATTTCAAAATTGAAGTTATCATATGACAAACATTCAGTGGACAAAGTTTGAACAAAAATCTATTGTCAGTTTTATTTCAGAGGAATTACCTTAAAGTAACCTGATCATATAAGAAAATAGGACAGAATCAAGACAGAGTCCAATCTCGTTCCCAGAGTCTCCGTTCCTCTTGACCAGCGGTCGGAAAACGAGAGCTCTGGGAGCAATCATTTCAGGCATGCGCCGTAGATGCAGACTACGCAGTGAAACCGGGTAGGCAGAATCACCAGAATTTGGTTATTTCAAAATGGTTGCTCCCAGAGCTCTCGTTTTCCGACCGCTGGTCAAGGGGAACGAACACTCTGGGAACGAGATTGGACACAGTCCTGGACAAAGTGAAAATTTGAAACGCTTAGAACTTTCTTGTGTGAAACTGGCCACGCCCGTGAGGTTTAGCAACGCTTGTTAAAAGCTGTCAAAGCTATCGATGAATCGAACTGTACACCCATCTCAGTTGTTTATACCAAACAGTCTTTAAGGTTGGAGTACTTTTTCGAATCCGAACGCGAAAGATCAGTTCATATTCTCAGCAGTGTCAGTAGCGGAGAGGCAATCATTTTGTTCACGTACCCTACCAACAAACCGAGCGAGTGAATATTAACTAACTAACTGCTACAACTCGCTCATAATTTCGCATTCACGAATGAACATTCGATATTTTAATTGCCACTGTTTTAGAATAGGCCAAGTTCGATATATTGTCTTGCCATAAATCCACGAATTAGTACCCCCCTCCTCCTCGAATAAGTGCCCCTCCTCTCGGCCAAAATTTAAAATAAGCGTCCCCCTTCTCCTATTTTGTGGACGAGTAATGAGACAACAAAGGATGTACAGTTTTCGTCGTGTAGTCTTAGATTTGTACATTGTTTCAGTTTGTGAACACGTTAAGTTTGGAAACAAATTACAAATACTAACAATACCACGATTTAAACTTTAGGATTAGCCTTTTATGTCGATAAACAGCTTATGTTGTTGTTTACTCGCAGATAATGTATTAAAAAGATAACCATGTCAGGCCACGATTTGGGAAAAATTATCGACCAACCGAGTGACCAAGCGATCTCTACTAACCACTGTAGCTTGTATTCACGAGTTTAAATGGTTGAAAGCCACAAGGTACTGAAGGTAAACTGGCTTAATCAAGGAGAGACTTAGGCTTTTGAGCTGTGTACTGAATTAAGACTTGCATGCAACTGACTGAACTTAGCTCGAAATTACTTGAATATCTCTGCTTAGAGTCTGGGCTCGCATACTATTATCGACTGGTCGATCGGTCATGGAAAGCAACATCTCTTAAAAAAATATTATACAACGGTGAACATTTAAGATTTGAATAAATGTACAACGAGACATCACCACGGTAACTTTCGAGAGCTTGAACTTTTTGCGTCGCTGTGTTGCATTTCCGCTTACGTAATGTCGAAATGTCCTTAAGGTGTGGCTTAGGCCGTCAATATAAATCTCGTGGGTGACTTGATCGAGACAGATTTTGCTGGCTAGTTTTCAGTGGAGTTTGTTTCTCGTTTGCCTCAAGCTGAGTGAAATGGACAACGTGCGGACTTTCGACAGCGCCACAACTCTAACAATTTGCGAAGGATGCGATGTGAAGAAACCGGAACATATTTTAAAAAAAAGATGCAACTGCTGTGATTGTTTCCGTAGAACATGCTCTTTCCGTGTTTGGCAAATTTTGCTGGTCCTCCTCGTAATTGCGATCATTTTTGCAGGACTGGGCCTAGCGATGTTCCGTACTGGAAAGGATACAGTTTCGCGTTCTCACGAAGGTAAATAGATTTCACTTATTTAGGAGCCGGTGTATGTCGAGTACAGATGTACTTCTTTCGCGAGTTCAGCTAGCTGTCACCCACAGAACGTCGATTTAGTAGCTGCAATCACGATTTACCAAAACACGGACAATTACTAACTAGTACTAGCTAGAAAGGTCCAGCAGCTTAGAGAATTTTGTTCACTGTACTTGGTCTGCATTCTTTGAAAACTGGCAATGTATTTATTGCAGTTTCAACAAACATTCTAAATACGACTCTTGAGGTGAAGTCATTTATTTATCGCGGTTAGAACAGAGAAATAACATCAACAAACTGTTTGTTTTCGATATAAATAGGGTGAAAAACATGTACTCTATGCATTAAAATTCACTTGAAGTCTTCTTCTCGTAACTATTTCCGCAAGGAAATTTCGATGACAGGAAATGTTTTCGCTTGTAAAAACCCTATCGATACCTATCGATATAATCGATCATGATCAACTGAATATTTTCGATTGGTCCTATCATTACATCAGACATACTGTTAGTCTCTTCCGCAGCCGTTTTTTGGGATGTCACGCAACTCTCCCCCAACTCTTTCTTTGGGGGAGCGTTGCGTGACATCCTAAAAAAACGGCTGCGGAAGAGACTAACATGCTGTTGAATTCGCCTTTATCGCACAGCAGCCATCTTGGATTGACGTCATGTACTTTTGACACCAATGCGAGGCCACGCGTGTAAAGTCAACTTCCGGCGATCGAGGAGACAAGGCGATCATCTGCAATCATGCCCAGCGGAGATCACTGTTGCGTGCCGCAATGTAAAAATAATCGCGCTAAAAATATTCCAAATCATACCTTTCACCAATTTCCCAGTGATGAAGCCATTCGAAAGCAGTGGGTTGTCAAAATACGGCGAGACGTGGGCAAAAGTGTCCAGGTAAGTTGGTTAGGTTATCGGTGTCATTGTCGCGCACATGTATTTACATTAATTATTATGATCTGGTACATCTACAGATAACAAACAGCACAAGAGTATGTTCTGTACACTTTAAGGAAGCGGATTTTCAGACAACTTTAACAGGGAAGCGTGTTCTGGAGAAGCATGCAGTTCCGAGTATTTTTTGCTGGTCAAGCTCACCCAGGAAAAGAAAATCTCCGACAAAGCGAGAACCACCGCGTGCACGAGTGCGATTGTTTGATGTAAGCGTGCCATCGTCCCCTGTCTCTGTGACAGGTAAATATTGTTGTCGGTATCTCTTTAAACATTCCTTGGTTAAAATCGTAAAATAATCAGAAGTATTTTTATGTTTTTCATTTTAATCCATAGCATCAACTTTCGGCCAAGCTTCTGGTGAGGAAAGTCCTATGGAGGTCCAACCGGAACTGTCATCCTCTCCTGCTGTTGTAGACTTCCCCGAGCCAATATACACTGTCACTGTCACAGGTAAATATTGTTGTCGGTATGTCCACCAGATTGCAGTACCAAAACTCTGAAGAAATCAAAGTACTCGCTGACTCAGCCATGATGTTTCGACACGCGTGGCCTCGCTTTCATGCGAAAAATGGTGACGTTGTATCCAACATGGCGGACTGTGATTAAGGCGAATGGAAGCGAAAGTGAAATCCCATTGATTTGTAAAACATGGATTTGTTTGGATTGGATGGATTTGTGGATTTGTAAAAAGTGGACTGCCGGTAAAAACAAAACTAAATGGCATTTATTCGACTGTTTATTTGCTTTTCTATTAAATTTACTTTTACTCGGTCAATTATCGCTTGATATATAATTACTGATAGTTGCCGTGTTGTCGTCGGTCTGTTCAGTAATAGATCGAAGAGGGCATCAAAATGTGGTAAGAACTTCAGTGACACACTCGCCTAACGTCTCATGTGCATCGTTTTTGTTCTTACCGGTTTTGGACGTTATCTGTGGTCTATCAGGCTACAAAGAGATGCACGGCAGCATGGAATCTACTGAGCAATTAGGTTATGAGCTTGAGATTTCTATGAGGTGATGGCTGATGAGGCCGAAGGCGAAAAAACGGCATTATTAATCAAAAGGTTTTGAAGTATATTGTCAAGGTGTGGCGTGGATACAAAAGTTATCCAGGCGAGTCTCATGCATAGGGGATGAATGCAGGGAAAACCAAGAAATAAACTGAAGAGCACCAAACATGATGACTCAAGAATGAAACAACACGCTTCATTTATTTTTATTCAAGCATCCCAGCGGATGAGTCCTAGAATTTGATTGGCTGATTACGCGGGGCAGTTTTTCACGATAGTGACCCGGAGCTACTGACCGCTCACATCCCCTTGCCAGAAACTTACCTTGTGCCTGAGCATGTAATGCTTTTTCAAGCATGTAATACTTTTATCCTCATCGTGTTTAAATTTAGGATCTTATTTACTTGCTTAACTATCTAGTTGGACTCCTAGTAGGCAAGCCGTTGTTTGTGAAAGAGAGAAACGTAGACCGGACTCGAGAGAGCCACGGAAATCGAGCACCTAAGAAATATCGCATTTATATCGAGGAGCTTCCTGTTTACTCTTCCAGGAGGCGAGAACACAAAAAAATACCGGCAAGTGCTAAGGCTACAATAACAACAACAGTAACAACTAAAGACAAAAGTACTGCTTCTGGTAAAAAAGCAACGTCAGTCAAACTAACTGAGCGACTCAAAACAGTTGGTAGCGCTAAACGCACGTGCTAAAATTATCCGCCGGAGAACTAAAAACCATGTCCAAAAATGTCGTGAGAATGATTACTTCAGGAATAAAACCTATATGGGGATTAAGGAGGAGCTTGTCTTATTTCACCAGCTATTGAGAACACGAAGAAACCAACTACTGAGGGAACGACAAAAAATAAAGAGGAAACCACTTCTCCCGCTAAAGAAACAACACCAGCAAACCAGCTGAGCAACAAACAACTCTCGGTACCACTAAACAGACAATTCAGGAGACAACTGGCCGACCCACGACAGGTCCTTCCACTCAACAACCTACAACCACTGCAGAACCTACAACTCCAAAGACAGCTAGTGAAACCACGGCAGGCCCGACGACAAAACTCCCTTCAACCACAAAAGCACCAGAAACTACAAAGCCACCGTCAACTACTGCAAAACCTACAACTAAGAGGCCACAGTCAACCACTGTTAAAACTACAACTACGAAGATAACGGCAACCACTGCAAAAGCTATAAATACAAAGTCACCCTCAGCAAAAGCAAAAGCTACAACTACGAAGCTACCCTCAACCACTGCAAAAGCTACAAATACGAAGCAACCCTCAGCAGCAGCAAAAGCTACAACTACGAAGCAACCCTCAACAACTGCAAAACCTATAACTACGAAGCTACCCTCAACAACTGCAAAACCTACAACTACGAAGCCACCCTCAACAACTGCAAAAGCTGCAACTACGAAGCCACCCTCAACAACTGCAAAAGCTGCAACTACTAAGTAACCCTCAACAACTGCAAAAGCTACAACCACATGACCACATGACGTTTACTAAAATGATCGGATTTAAGTTGCAAAATACAAAAACTCGAAAACAAACAATCTTGAATTTTTTAAGCCTTCGCTGCGCATTTGAAATTAAAACACGCTTAATTATTCTTGCCGTTTCGAATGTCGTTGTTCAGGTCAGCGAGAATTTAATTCTGAAACGTTATAAGCTGATTGTTTACTTACCTTTCCTGTCATTTTATTTGGAATGTTTCCTTGTTTCCTCGCAAAAATTCTCCCATGGCCGCAAGCTTCACCTTCATTTACTGCGGTGTATTTTGTTTCTTTTATACCGGTGTGACGAACACTACTCGCGTCCGCTCACTACGCGCTCGAGAGGAAGGTCATCGTACCCCGGTACCCATCTCAGTGAATTGCTTCATCCTTCACATGCACACTTTAAACACGACGCCAACAGTTTGTCTTTGCATCACCTTTTGCATCGTTTATGAACTGCCTGAATCTCGGACAGCCCGGTGACGTAAGCAAAATATTTGCATATTAATGACACCTCGAAAATGTAAGAGTTTGTATGGAATTTAGACGTGCGACTTTCGAACGATAAATAGTGTCAAAATCGCGGAATAAAGTTCACAAATCTATATCTTGTGTCGCTTTCTCTAGCTAAGTTGAGTTTCTAAGTAATATGTAGTTTTTTGTAAAAGTGGTATACATAAGAGTAAGGGGTTGGAGCTCGGGGCGGAGTCTCCCCGTAAAAGACTTTCTTAACTACAACGCCTTCCCCCCCCCCCCCCCCCCCACCACCCCCTCGGGCCACGTATCTAGAACTGATCAGAAGTGAAATCGACTCGCTTCGGAAGTTGCTCGAATTTTTATAGCACAAAAACAACTCTCGCTGGCATTTTATTTATTCGTCCCTAAAGTGCAAGAAAGTAACAAAGTTCTTGTAAAATGAAATTGTACATACCTTTTACTATTTTTTAGCATTTTTATTCTTTTGTTAAGCAGGCAGTCCTTCAAAAAAGCCCTATCGGCTTCCCTTGGTTTCCTTGCCTTATAGATTGATATTTTGTAAGTATATTTATAAATGGCAAAACTAATGCAAACAAAACAAACAATTGGAAAGCACAGATCGCGTTACGCTGTCCCCGAATGCAAGCTTCAGATAAAATTTTGCACTTTTTTGATTCTTCTCGATTATTTTGTACTCTCCGTTATTTCTTTGACGAGTTCCCGGACTTTTATCACTATTGATGATTTTATAATAAGCGTAAATTTAGTAATAAATTTTACCATGAATATTACCGCTAAAGCCTGGATTTCACCAGCGACGCAAGCAAAAGCGCAGGCACAAATGCAAGCAATAGGGATGACTCAAGTGAAAACGAAATTCGACGCAAACACAAGCACAAGCAAAATCATCCAAACCTTCCAAACTGCTTAGGCGCGAGGTAATCTGGATCCAGTGTTTTTCATTGGCCAAACATAACCACGTCCAGATCTCCATCAGGCGATGGTTGATGAAGCCGAAGGCCAAAATCAACATCACCTCGTAGAAATCCAGAGCGAATAATCTAGTTGTTTTAGTAGAATTTTAACTGAAAGACCCTTCAAATAACGATTTCTAATTATATCTCTACCTAGTATTAACTTAACGCTTTAAAACATCGCGCGGACTGAATTATGGTTCCGAGTCACAGGTTATAGCCCCGATGGTGAAACTGTTTTTTTTCCTTTAAAGGCTTTGCAATTATTTACAGGCATTCCCTGATTTCAAGCCGAAAAGGACTAGGTACGAGTCTACAAATTATGGGATTAGCAGCTATAGTGATCTACGAAAGTGAAGAATGATCAGCGCAGTTAATTTTCCAATTTAAGCAATTGGAAAGAAGAAGCCTGAAAAAATCAGGGCTTCAACGGGATTCGAACCCGTGACCTCCGCGATACCGGTGCGATGCTCTACCAACTGAACTATGAAGCCACACATTGGGAGCGAGGTCAATTAGTTGAGTTCATATCTTCCCGTGAGGAGTGAAATGATGTGAAGTTTATATGAAATAATTCATATATGAACTGCTCCTCGCTCCCAAAGTGCACACCAAGCTTTATAAAATCCCCAAATTCGGTGCAAATAGACCCAATATATAGTAAGCAAGATACAACCATTTGAAAACATCAAAATTTACCCTGAAAATGTAAGGCCATCCGGACTCTGTGTCCGGATGACCAAATATTTCTGCGTAATTTTGGCGTTGTTAAATGGCTGTATCTCAGTCAAAACTAGCCTGATTAACACTAAACGTGGGAATTTTGTGAATCTCGGTGTGCTCTTTCTGACTATATGGATCAATAGTTGCTAATCCCATAATTTACAGACTCGTACCTAGTCCTTTTCGGCTTGAAATCAGGCAATTAATTGCAAAATAGGACTGTTCAAGCCATTAAAGTAACGTGATCATATAAGAAAATAGGACAGAGTCAAGACACAGTCCTGGACACAGTGAAAAGTTGAAACGCTTAGAACTTTCTTATGTGAAACCGGCCACGCCCATGAGGTTTAGCAACGCTTGTTAAAAGCTGTCAAAGTCATTGATGAATCGAACTGTACACCCATCTCAGTTGTTTATACCAAACAGTCTTAAAGGTTGGAGTACTTTTTCGACTCCAAACGCGAAAGATCAGTTCATATTCTCAGCAGTGTCAGTAGCGGAGAGGCAATCATTTTGTTCACGTACCCTACCGACAAACCGAGCGAGTGAATATTTCCCCAACTAACTGCTACAACTCGCTCATAATTTCGCGTTCACGTATGAACATTCGATATTTTAATTGGCACTATTTTAGAATAGGCCAAGTTCGATATATCGTCTTACCGTAAATCCTCGAATTAGCGTCCCCCACTCCTCGAATAAGTGCCCCTCCTCTCGGCCAAAATTTAAAATAAGCGTCCCCCCTCCTGTTTTGTGGACGAGTAATGAGACAAAGGATGTATAGTTTTCGTCGTGTAGTATTAGATTTGTACATTGTTTCAGTTTGTGAACATGTTAAGTTTGGAAACAAATTACAAGCACTAACGGTACCACGATTTAAACTTTAGGATCAGCTTTTTATGTCGATAAACAGCTTATGTTGTTGTTTACTCGCAGATAATGTATCAAAAAAATGATCATGTCAGGCCACGATTTGGGAAAAATTATCGACCAATCGAGTGACCAAGCGACCTCTACTAACCACTGTAGCTTGTATTCACGAGTTTAAATGGTTGAAAGCCACAAGGTACTGAAGATAAACTGGCTTAGTCAAGGAGCCAGACTTAGGCTTTTGAGCTGTGTAGTGATTTAAGGCTTCAATGCAACTGACTGAACTTAGCTCGAAACTACTTGAATATCTCTGCTAGGAGTCTGGGCTCGCATACTATTATAGACTGCGTAACAAGCGTTCTTTAGCACCGCCTTCTCGCTCACCCCTTCCCACTTCTCCCCAGTTTTTCCTCACCCCAGGCGCGCTCGTTTACTCGCTCGCTTGCTCGATCTCCTCGCCTGGAAAATGAAAAGGAAAGTAAACCTCTGTACGCAGGCTAATCTCATTTAAGTTTAATAGGGGTTCGTCAAGAATTAGCATGAGGCCCCGGGGGGGGGGGGGGGGGGAGTACTTCCAGAAAATTTGGCCGGGGATGTGCGTCCCACTTCGCAAAACCCTTACCCTATTTATTACCAAAATCTGCGCTTTTTGCTACCCTATTTATGACCTGAACAAAATTTCGATAGCCTATTTATGATCGTTGCGGCTGACACAGTTGCTCCAAAAATAAGTTATGAAGGGCTTTTGTTGATGGTCTTATTGATAATGATGAAAAAGTAGCTTCTTCTAAGAAACATACCCAATTCAAACTAGAGTGCTAAAACCCGGCCATACCCTATTTATAACCCGAACGGCCAAAATCGATACCCTAGTTATGACCAAAACGGCTGAAAAACCATACCCTTTCGGGCCGCACATACCTATATAGCCCATATAAGGGAGTGCCCCCCCCCCCCGAGCATGAGGCTAAGTTAGTACAAGCGTCAATTTGTTCAAATACAAACAATGCTTGCAGGCTTATGACCACTGTTGCACATAATAAAGCCGGCCTATAACTCTTTTCCTAATACACTCGTCTCGACAATGCTATCTCTATAATACTATATTTTAACATCGGGTTAATTGCTTAGTGACCGTTAGTGAACATGGAATCACGTCAAGACAATAATCATGATAAACGTGTGTTTGAATGTTTTTTTCAAACGTCACATTCTATTTCAGACTTTTATCTGTCATCGACTTTTCCGAAACAAAGCCAAGCTGCGTGTATTAAATTTTGGGTGGCCGCTTTCAGAGGCAAGGACAATAGATAACTATTATCGAGACGACAAAAAGCCAGCCGCAGCCGCTAATAGAGCTGGCCTTTCAACATGGGTTTTATTTACAGTATTATACTGACAATAATTTCGGAACTTTGATAAAGAGCTGCTAAATAGGGGTGGTAGCTTAATAGGTGGCCGCTTAATGTGGTAAAAGCATAACATGACTACATGAGCGCTCCACGATTTCTTAAGCTTAGATTCCTACACATCCTAGCAGTAAGCTCTTTTCATTAGCAAGTTCCTGATTACTTGAAAGGAAATAAGCCATCCACGATTACATACCTATATACTATGCTCTGACACGGGCTAAAGAACATAGCTGAGGTCTGTGCGTGTGACATAAGGATTACGGCTACTCAACTTCCTTTGTATACATTCCAACGCGTGCTGGCATATTTTTGAGGAAAAATAAAATGGCTGCGAGAAAGGAAAACAAATTTCGGACCTGGTCAAACCACAAAGTAAAATATAAGTGTAGATAAGCCAGTTTTGCATGGCAATCTATGGTTTATTTATATAAAAGAACTCTGCACTTGCTAAAAGGCTTAACAAGTGGAGAGTCTTTTACTTTTGTTTTGCTAAAAAAGAATGTGCGAATTTAGCTGGGCGACGTGACCTTCAACTGAATGTTTCGACGTCGACTGGCAACAAAGACGTAAACAAAGAATTTATAACTGAAGCTGTCTTCTTTGAAGAGATATTTAACACACAATGAGATAAACTGAAGTTGACTCCATTCAGTTTTTATCTGGATTAACCTGTTATATGAGCTGACGCCCAGGTCATTACGTGCGTTCACATAACGCAGAACGCGATGGCGTAAACAAACATTTTTTAGCGGATAGGAAACCAGAACTGCAGAAGAAAGTGTGGGATGGTATGTGGCTATGGTAACAGCCTCCAGCTGAGAGTAACAAAGAAATCCATAATTTTTAGCATGTCTCCGATGCTTTTCAGCCTAAAAATTTGATTCAAAGAAAGTGTGACAAAACATAGATACAATAAACAAAGCGAAAATTTATAGCAATGCTCTAGTGACGGCGTTACTTGTGCACCGACAAAAATGGACTGAAGAAAGTTCTGCTTACGGGTATATGAATGATATCAGGAGGACTTAGCTGGGAATAAAGTATGAAAGACAACATCCAGGCAAAACAAGATTACTCCACACAAAAAAATTATTACGAAATAAACCAAGGTGGCTTTGAGTCACTCAATTTGGAAAATGGAACGTCTGCAGAGTGTGACAATTTTGATGCCACTGAACAGAGTTTTTAATCCGTAGGTCATGTATCCTTCACAGATATCCAGATTAGGAGGCGAATTTGAAGTTACGTACTTCTAAATTTTGAGCCCGGTCTCATGTATAACACTATGAAATCGTTGTAAAGAAAAAACATGTACTTATAGTGCAGTAAATGGGGGAAATAGATATACTATCAAAAGCCGGAAGGCTAAGAGTGTAGTGTTTCCTTTCAAATGACGCAATATTCCGTCATTTGTTTGCTTATTTAAGAGGACCACAATGTTACTAGGACACCAGTGATTGTGTTTATCCATAAAGTCAATTTATATTTTTATTGTATTTATTTATCAAGGCGTGGAAAGCGGCCGATTTGAAACGATATAGGGTCATGCTCACGAGAGAGTCAGATTTCGCGCGAATTCCTGCGCTACATTACTCAGGGCTATAAGTGTTTGCCGGAGAGCAAAGTTTATTTCGTGATTTCGCGTCCAAACTAAAAACACACCAGCATGCCTCAATTCGACAGTACAACAACATTAACAGTTAGCGAGGGATACGACTTAACGAACCAACAACATTATTCAAAATGGAGATGTCGCTGTCGGTGTAACTTCTTGTACAGGAAATGTTGTTCTTTTCGTTTGTGGAAAGTTTTGCTGGTCCTTTTCATACTATTGGTCATCTTTGCTATAATAGTGCTTCTATTAATGAGGTATGGACCTGGAAGGAGGGAGTTAACAAGCGGTACAGACTCTCCAGGAGGCGTAGGTAAAGTAGTATACATAAATAGTAAATGCCGTATATTTCGTTTATGAGGTGCATCAGTATCGCGCACAAACAGCCAATAGAATGATGAATGAATAACAACGAAAAAGAGAGAAGTAGTTTACTTAAGGTGAACAGTTCAATTCACCAGAGACTATTTTTTACTCGCCGGGTTAAGAAAAGATATTAATTCAACTGACATACTAAGAGTTCCGTTTGGATTTGAATATAAGCAGATATTTTGAACTGCTGTTAAAGTGACATACCTGAAGGAATTATATAACAACATATACGGATTGTAGGCGGGAAAGGAAAAAAAATTATAGGAAACTTCCTTAGGATTATGAAACGAGTTTGCACAACATAAATTTTGGGTAAGACGCCAATTTCTTGCTTTGCGTGTCGCAAAACAGAGCTTTCTGCGTTTTATAATATGTTCTGCGCTTGTTTCTAGCACCTTTCAACCTTTTATCAAAATCTTTAGTAGAGATCGCGAAGAAATTAGTGGAAATTGTACTGTTGTGTAACCTTCTATCCAAGTAAAACAAATAAATGGCAGTCAATAAAGGCAATTCGCGCATTTTAAGTTAAATGCACTCAGTTCTGGTGAGGATATAAAGATTTCGTGTTTGATTTTTATCTAAACCGAATGCGTCACAAAAAAATGTCTGAGGGAAATTGAACTATAAACTGACAGCTCCCTAGTGCGATAAGAACCAAGCACAATTGTTTCCAAACCATTTTAACCTCACACGAAAGCAATATTTTATATCTGTAACAAAAAGCTGACTGAAAATAATCGCCCAACAGTGTACACCTGTTATTGGGAACATTTAAACTTTTTACGTGATTGTCTCAAGTCTGTGAGGTACAAGGTGGGATGTTTTCAAAAATAACCTTTAAGGTTGGAAACAATGTATTCGTGTTTGATTTTATCGTGAAGGAATGCTTCAATGTTTAGCCACAACATGAAGTTTATTTACATCTGTGGCTAGTTTTCAACTATGTAAACACAGCTATTGAGAGCTTTTCAACCCTTTTGTATCAAAGAATCCTTGGCTTTTAAAGACTTTTAATGCGATTATTTCTTTCGTATTTCTATTGCACGTACCGTTTTCCGTTTTCTATTATTATAGCACGTTTTATTCCTGCAGTAAAGTTTAAAATCCGCAGCGGCTAAGGTAGAATGTCAGACCGCACGATCTGTGGTTGCGATCGCGTGACCTCTGGATGTTTGCGCTGCATTGCAAAACTGGAAGAGTTCGTCCAAAGGTGGCAGAAATGATTATGAAACAGGAGTAGGCAGCTATGTGAATATGAACTGAGCACCCAAAGGGTGCACTTTCTATGGCGGCAGCTTGTACTACACATATTTTGGCGATGAACTGAACAAACGAAATCAATGTAGTTCCTATAGATTAAAATTACAAGTACCGATGTATTTTTTGCGGCACTATAATACCATTACCATACATAGAAGATACTGCACGACGGCGCGAAGGTATGAATTTTACTTTCGAGGGATAAACACAATATTTTATGAACTAACGCCGCGAGAGAGTAACATATTGTATTTAACACGAGAAAATAAAAGTCATATCTTCATGCCACCATGTTATTTAATTTTTATTATATAAACAAACTGACTGTTTGCCCAAACAATCGTCAAGAAGGCGGGAAATGACGTCATCAACATCCTCACTAGTGAAGATATGGAAAATATGAAACTTCGGTCTCGTACGAATTTTACGAGTGGTGTATTTTCTAGTAAAACACTCGTGTCCGATAATAAACTAGGATATCCAATAATGGCAGTGAATGCTGCGGTACATTTGGTGCCGGGAATTTGGTGTATCACACTCTTTTCTTTAATGAGAATATTGTTTTTCTGGCCGAGTCTGAATATTCTTATTTTCCTGCCGATTTTAGGCTGAAAATATTTTTGCTAATATTCTTAGATTATAGCGTATTACATTTCTGTTTTCGAATATAGTTGGTGTGTGGATGGTGTTAAAGTAGTTTTGGAGTCAGCCTGAAGGCATTAAAGCCAGATAGCACGCACATGACTTCTTGCAGAAATGTTACTACGGCAACAAATGCACGACCTAGTGCTATTCCTGTTGCTTTTTGGCTAGTTTGCCGTTTAGAAAAAGGACGAATTTTATACGGTTTGGTTAAAAACATATAATTGTATTGTATTTACAAATTTCCAACACAAACTTTCAATTTTTTTTCACAATCTCAGCCTTGGGTTTTTTCTTAATTTGAATATTCTTGAAATTTTGCAGATTTCAGCCTCGATATCTTTTTAAAATGCATTCTTATAAAAAAAAAAAAAAGGAAAGAGTGTATGCTGACACTTGTATAATGAGGTCCCAAATAACACGGGGCCAACACATCGTTTTGCAATGAAATAATCGTTCATCAGAAGTGGATTGGTAGGTAGTTACACTGGTGGCGAGTTACACTTCAGTTCAACTGGCTCTTGGACAAATGTAATTTTCCATCATGGTCTGGGATGTGATTATTGGGTCACCGCTAACTTATAAGACCAAAAAATTGCAAAAAAAAAATGTTACTTCGATTCCCCAGCACCAGTGAGATCACGAGATCAGAATAAGCGTAATACCGCCAAGATTCTCATAACGGTCGTAGGGTTTGACTTCAGCGCGTAAGGTAAATTAAAAAAAAAAACAAAAAATTAACCAATACACTCTCCTAACACCAGCGAGATCAAAGTAAGCTGTTAAAATCTGTCACAACCTACGAGGCTCCAAATGCTACTGTTCGTTCGCAGAGCATTCCGGTAGCTTAAGCAGTGCATTCTGTTAAGGGGTCGGAGAAGTTGGGAATCGAGATTATTCCTAGGTTTCTTCTGTAGTTCTCTTACATGTTCAGATTATGTTGCTGCTTGTGCCGGCTCTCCGCTCGCTCCGCAGCAGTTACCATTGCCTACGCTTTTTCTGCGGTACTATAATGCAAAGGATTCCGCCTAGAAATATTGAGAGATTTACCACAAAGGATTCTGGTCAAAACAGCAAATCGAGATTTTCAAGCCGATGCTATGTATATTTACATGTTTACAAACATTGATATGTTTTGTTCAAAAATGAAAATCTTCCTTCCTTGAGGACGTTCGTAATAATTGTTTCTGCGCATCCTTACTGCGCACGCAAATTCACACGCCACGTCATGCATAAGAGCGCGCGCGCTAAGTAATAAAATGAACAGTGACGGGGCAGATGGCCATTGCTATAGCTTTGCCTGGATTTAACGATCTTGGACGTTCGGTGACCCGTACGTTTCTTTCTAGAAACAGATTTTATTTACAATTATCTCCACATTGTCCAAAAATGAACAAAAACTCAATGTGGGAAGTTAAAAAAATTCAAGATTTCTGTCCACGGGACATCGAATCCTGCCATCTTGCGGCTGCAAGGCGCGTGAAATTATGGTCGCTAAATGCGAACTTGTTCTTTAAGGAACCTCACCAGTTGACTAAATTCACTTAATAGGTCCACTTGAACAAAATTTGGCAGAGAACAATTCACTTCAAAGATCTAATTGCAATATTTTTGGGTTTACAGACACTGTGGCCTTATTCGCTAGCGGCGCCCGATTTTTTGAGATTTAGGGTGTTCTTCCGGGTATGTTCTCTCCAAAACGAAGTCGGTGATCCCCCGTTATTCTACATTTCTGACATAGCTAACTCATCATCTTACAGTGGTAAAAGTCTCAGAAAAAAATCAATGTTGGAACATTTTCGCGCGAACGTCCTTAAGCAAACCACGACGACGACGGCTGCAAAGAGAACGTCACCAGGCAAAAGGTTAAAGAGCAGAACAATGACTATGCACGTGCGTTATAAATCTTTGAGCATTAACTTGCCGTCCTCTGCAAAACAACAACTTGAAATGACTAAGTTCTGCGTCCTCTACGGAACGTGGACGACGGCGGCTAATTTTTTGTATTTCCATTTGGAATTGAACGCCGTCGTTGCATATTTACCTTAAGCACTTTTTTTAGAGCCATTGGCGTACTGAACAGATCTAGACAATCGTGAATTTCGCTTGTAAAATATAAATTCAATTTTTAATAGGCGTCGTCGTCGTCGTCGTTACTTAAGCTCCCTATTATCTGCAGGACGACTGGACACCATGTCCAAAGATAACTTGGCAATGATAATCTTAGGAATAAGACTTATGTTCAACTGACCGAATGTTCAACTGACCTATATGGGGATTAAGGAGGAGCTTCTGTTTATTCCACCAGCTATTGAGAACACGAGAAAACCAATTACTGAGGGTATAACAACAAGAAAAGAGGAAACCACTTCTCCTGGTAAAGAAACAACACCAGGCAAACCAACTGAGCAACAAACAACTCTTGGTACCACTAAACAGACAATTCAGGAGACAACTGGCCAACCCACGACAGGTCCTTCCACTCAACAACCTACAACCACTGCAGAACCTACAACTACGAAGCCACCGTCGACAACTTCAAAACCTATAACTACGAAGCCACCGTCGACAACTTCAAAACCTACAACTACGAAGCCACCGTCGACAACTTCAAAACCTACAACTACGAAGCAACCCTCAACAACTGCAAAACCTACAACTACGAAGCAACCCTCAACCACTGCAAAACCTACAACTACGAAGCAACCCTCAACAACTGCAGAACCTACAACTACGAAGCAACCCTCAACAACTGCAGAACCTACAACTACCAAGCCACCGTCAACAACTGCACAAGCTACAACTACGAAGCAACCCTCAACCACTGCAAAAGCTACAACTACGAAGCAACCCTCAACCACTGCAAAAGCTACCACTACGAAGCAACCGTCAACCACTGCAGAACCTACAACTACGAAGCAACCGTCAACAACTGCACGAGCTACAACTACGAAGCCACCGTCAACAACTGCACAAGCTACAACTACGAAGCAACCCTCAACCACTGCAGAACCTACAACTACGAAGCAACCCTCAACCACTGCACAGGCTACAACTACGAAGCAACCCTCAACAACTGCAGAACCTACAACTACGAAGCAACCGTCAACAACTGCACAAGCTACAACTACGAAGCAACCCTCAACCACTGCAGAACCTACAACTACGAAGCAACCGTCAACAACTGCACAAGCTACAACTACGAAACAACCGTCAACAACTGCACAAGCTACAACTACGAAGCAACCCTCAACCACTGCACAAGCTACAACTACGAAGCAACCCTCAACCACTGCAGAACCTACAACTACGAAGCAACCCTCAACCACTGCACAAGCTACAACTACGAAGCAACCCTCAACCACTGCAGAACCTACAACTACGAAGCAACCGTCAACAACTGCACAAGCTACAACTACGAAGCAACCCTCAACAACTGCAGAAGCTACAACTACAAAGCAACCCTCAACAACTACACAAGCTACAACTACGAAGCAACCGTCGACCACTGCAGAACCTACAACTACGAAGCAACCGTCAACAACTGCACAAGCTACAACTACGAAGCAACCCTCAACCACTGCAGAACCTACAACTACGAAGCAACCCTCAACAACTGCACAAGCTACAACTACGAAGCAACCCTCAACAACTACACAAGCTACAACTACGAAGCAACCCTCAACCACTGCAGAACCTACAACTACGAAGCAACCGTCAACAACTGCAGAAGCTACAACTACGAAGCAACCGTCAACAACTGCACAAACTACAACTACGAAGCAACCGTCGACCACTTCAAAACCTACAACTACGAAGCCACCGTCGACAACTTCAAAACCTACAACTCCTGCTACTACTCCACAGACAACTGGTCAAACCACGACAAATGCTACTACTATACCACCTTCAACCACGAAAGCGCCAACTACTACCGCACCAGCAACGACACAGGCTCCCTCGACCACTGCAAACTCTACAACTGCTGCTACCACTCCACAGACAACTGGTCAAACCACGACAAATGCTACTACTAAACCACCTTCAACCACTGAAGCATCTACAACTACAAAACCGCCCTCAACCACGGCAAACTCTACAACTGCTGCTACCACTCCAAAAACAACTGGTCAAAGCACGGCAGGTCTTACGACCAAATTACCTTCAACCACAGCAGCGTCAACAACCACAAAGCCACCCTCAACCACTGTAGAATCTACGACTCCTGCTACCACTCCACAGACAACTGGCCAAACCACGACAAATGCTACTACTAAACCACCTTCAACCACGAAAGCGCCAACTACTACCGCACCATCAACCACACAGGCTCCACGAACCACTGCAAACTCTACAACTGCTACTACCACTCCACAGACAACTGGTCAAACCACGACAAATGCTACTACTAGACCACCTTCAACCACGAAAGCGCCAACTACTACCGCACCATCAACCACACAGGCTCCCTCGACCACTGCAAACTCTACAACTGCTGCTACCACTCCAAAGACAACTAGTCAGAGCACGGCAGGTCTTACGACCAAACTACCTTCAACCACCGCAGCGTCAACAACGACAAAGCCTCCCTCAACCACTGCAGAATCTACAACTCTTGCTACCACTCCACAGACAACTGGTCAAACCACGACAAATGCTACTACTAAACCACCTTCAACCACTGAAGCATCTACAACTACAAAACCGCCCTCAACCACGGCAAACTCTACAACTCCCGCTACCACTCCACAGACAACTGGTCAAACCACGACAAATGCCACTACTATACCACCTTCAACCACTGAAGCATCTTCAACCACCGCACCAGCAACCACACAGCAACCTCCGACCGTCGCACCTTCCTTGGAGTGCAGTGTAGCGATAGTTGGAGGAGGTAAGAATTGTTTCAATTTTGATGACAAGAAGCCATGTGTAGTGATTTAAAGACTTTTATTATTGTGTAATTGCTGGCAAGTCCGGACTTTTGCATTGGTACAAAGTCCACCAGCTGACCAATTTCGAGCGCCGAAGATATAAAGCCGACGTCTAAGAACTTTCCGATTAGGCAACCGACTACATATTTTTTGATAAGATCCTTATGATGACCACGATGAGTCTGACAACGGCCAAAATTTTAAAAACACGATTTTTTTTTGTTATATTTCTTTAAAAAATGACGACTATAAGGTCCGTACGTACTAGGTCCACAAGATTTGTTTGGCCTTGCCAAAACTCGCGACAAATTTTGTCTCAAATCCTTAAAAAAATTATGAACCTGTTCCCTGATAAACTTTGCTTTAAACGCAATCTCTGTTTCTTAGGGTTAGGCGGTCTACTGATGGCTTATGCACTTCTTGAGTCGAAAAACAAAACAAACGAAACAAACGTGTGTGTATTTGAGAGAGAAAATCGTCTTGGAGGAAAAATCTTTGATTTCAACTTTACACAAGCGCCAGACGTTGCAGTAGGTAAGTCAGTCAAACAGTTCTTAATAAATTTACATTTGTTATAACTATATTTTGGGACGGTAAAAGTCATAAAAATAAAAATAAAATATATCACTTTATTTAAGTGTCGGAGGGTTCTAGCACTGCTGTACTTATTGTGGACACTGAATAAATTAAACAGAAACTTGTTAAAAATCCCAACTGGCGGGAGGCTGACCAGTTGGCTATTTACAAAGCGTGGAGGAATTGAATCTGAGACCACCAGACACAAATCCCTCCAGTGGCAGGAAGGAGGATTTGAACCTGGGAAATCCGGATTACAAATCCAGCGCCATAACCACTAGGCCACGTGGCTTCCACAGAGCATTGTGCTGACATCCACTAGCTCTCTCACTCGGTCAGCCGTTAGCAGTTTAAACTGTAGGGAAACCCAAAAGAGCATTTTTTCTTCTACAACTACCTAGAGGTGGTACAAGTTGGAGAAAAATATATCGGTAACTAATATAGTGCGTTCTTCTTTTGAAGTCGTGGATGTAGCGGACATTATCTGAAATTGCTACCACGTTTGACTGGGGAGTTGACACAAGAGCCACTAGTCTGAAAATACCTTTTGTGTTTTTCGCTGGTCGTTCTATCCCCTTGTTCCCCTAATAACTGAAAACCTGGGGGAGGCTACAGTACGTCACTATTATAGGAAAAGAAAAATGTTTTCTTTGATGTGCATACGTTAAGTATTATAGGGACTTCCCCCTCAAGCTTCCGTCTTACACATTGTTTTTCAGGACTTGGAGAGTGGAGCATCAACACCAACAACTCTAACGAAATGTAAGTGTCCCTGCTTTCGTACTTCGTTTAATTTATGTTGACACATATTACATGGGACGAAAAGTCGATGACTGTTAATTGACTGACTATGGAAAAGGCTTGATAGCTGTAACAAAGACTTTGTTATCTTCAGATTTAATACTGAGTGTGTGAGGCGGGATGACCTGGATATTGTGTTGTGTTCTTGGTTACGACACTTTACTCTCACAGTGGCTCTCTCCACCCACAGGCATATAAGGGTATGGGTGAATTTAATGCTGGGGTAACCTTGCGATGGACTAGCATCCTATCCAGGGGGGAGTAGAGTATTCCTAGTCGCTTCATACTACAGAAACAGGGTTAAGCTCCGGCCTGATAGGCCACTTGGGTCGTATACAGACTTTACCCCTCTTAGCTTTAATGCCGTAGTAGATGGTAAGCACACTATCACAAACACTGGACCTAAGTTATGGAATATTGTACCCAAGGGCATTAATTAGAAGTTTACCAACACTTTTATCTTTAAGAAAGACATTCTTAGTACTCACTTAGATACTTAACTGATTGATAATTGCTGCCCCAATTGTAATTTATGTAATTCTTAATGTAAGTTTCTATCGTGTCATCTTGTTCCAGTTTTTATTTGGTATTTTATCCTGTATATACCTATATCTTATGGATATTTTAGCATTTTAAGCAGTTTTAGTTTTTTATTAGAGCATTCAGATTTTTACGTTTTCTATTTTAGTATCGACAGTAAAATAAAGTTATTCAATTTCCATTTCATTCTCACTTTTAGTTCCCTCGCTAGCCGTCTTTCTATGCGGATTGATCCTTGGGTCCCTAAAACGCATCGTGTTGAAGCTCGCGGTATGTATGCAGACAGTTTTGATTCTCTGAAATCAAAGGCCTTTCCAACTTTAAAGGATCGTTTTCCGATGAATAATAGAACACTTGAGCAAACTGCTCGGTTCATCTATGATGACGTTAGAAATCACACGCAGTTCTCTACAGCGGAAACTTTCTTGTCTTACGAACTTTCACCCGAGGGAGCAAAGCTGATGAAAGAAAAGTATGGCTTTTTAGGCGACTACATGCAAGCCATAAACCCACTCAGTTATAGAAAATATCTCAAGAAAAAGGACTTTGTCATATCTGCAGGCAAGAGTTTTAGGCCGAAAACAGGCATGTCCGAGTTTATCACAAACCTCAAAGAAAAAATAGAAAATAGCGGTGGAAAAATCTACCTCAAAGAGACAGTAACCTCTATTGATAAAGAAATGGATACGTTTGTTCTTCAAACTACGAAATTAACTGTGAAAGCCAACAAGACTGTCATCACCTCTGGACCGACAGCTCTGAAGAAGATAAAAGGTGACTTCATGCAAAGCATCACAGGTCATGACATCTTTAACTCCATCGTAAGCGTGCCGGCGTTCCATGGAGCAGCGGTGTATGAAAGAGCGTGGTGGAATGACTCAATCGCTGCTGAAAAGAAAAACACCCTGCAACCTTTGGACATGTTTATATCCAGTAGTAACTGTCTGGGAACTGCCATGCCTGACAGGTAAGAGCTCTTTCAGTGTTAAAATTCTATAATTATTAGGAATCTGATTATTAGTGTTTAACTTTTTAATAAGTATTTTCTTTATTTGGGTAGAAGTGATAAAAGATGTTTAGGCTGTTACGAGCTACATGAGACTCGTGGGAAGGCCAGAACTACACTATATGATCCAGTTATGCGGCCAAGCTCCCAGAAACCAAAGGGTGTGCTTTCTAAGCGGAGTTTTGCACGATAGATTTTGCCATGTTCAGCCGCAATCATCGTTTATAAGGACATTACAAAAACATACTACCTTCTTTGACTCTTTAAGCGAAAAAGAGAAAAAGTAGAGTAACTAAACAGTGTGCTGATGGCGTATATTGGTCCGAAATAAGAGCAGGAGTTGGTGGTCCGTGTGACGTTTGATACCATCACCCAACCAAAAACTCTAGGGGGGTACCAGTACTCAGTATCGCTTTTTCCTTACTATTATGGACTGTGTGTGTTACTGTTGTAGTGGTGTTGGTCCTAATGGAAGAGCTGTGCTGCATACGATAGCCAATAACGGAGGATGCAGTGACAAGTGGGGGAAAATCCTGCAGATATCTGCCAAAGAAGTCGACAAAGAACTGAAGCGAGCTCTGAGGTACAAGTTTCAAAGAGATGTGCCAGATCCTTTGGAGACTAAGTACAAGTATTGGGACGAAGGGTTCTGGTAAGTGAAATCTGAGCAAGAGCCTTCTATAATCTCACTTTCGCGCAACCTAGATGGCCACTTAAATTTTCCACGTCTGAAGCCGACCACAAAGATAGTAATAGGCCCTTAGCACGACCCGGTCACGTGGTGCAAAGTCAGGCATGCTGGAACGCAAGTTACACAGCGGGACTTCCAAAACAAAAGAACGTCGAGCTGGACTGGTGCGAGTTGCCTCGTTTTGGAATTGCAGCTGTTTAACTTGCGTCCCTGCATGGCTGATTTTGTAACATGTGACGGGGTCGTGCAAAGGGCCTTTTATAGTGCATTTCATAGTTTACACGTAAAGGTCTCGCGTGAGGCGTCACGTGAAGCGCAGTCATGTTTGTTTACTTCACCTCAGACAACTGATTGATTTATCAATTAACCGTTTATGTCACTACACTTTTAATGCAAGTTATCAAGTTCATTTTTGGGTTTGACAGAAAGCATATGACAAATTGTATCAGTTTCATTTATAAGCACAAATTACATGAAACCGTCAAGGAGGAATTGTGTAAAGTTCTAACCCGTTTGGCTTGTCTCTGAGTACATCCCAACGCCCCACTAAGTTCTGGACTCTCTTGGTGCATATAGCAAGAATGTAACAACTTCTTATTAAATGACGTAGGTTTCTGCAAAAGCCAGGGGCCGACTTCTCCTTATCCACCATTCGACAATGGGCCAAGAGACCTCTTCCCGGACAAGACATATTCTTGGTGGACAGAGCATTTTATAGTTTCGGCGGATGGCTTGATGATACTATTCAATCATCACTAGATGCTTTAAAAGAGGGCTGGAACTTAGATTTTACACTTTAGTAATAACACTACTAAATGGTCAGGAATAAATTAACTGAATCACAGGGATTTTTGAAAAAAAAAAATGTTCAAAGGGAAAGGAAAGAACGATTTAATTGTTGTAACATGATTGTGATAATGAAAAGTCGTAACCCTCCTTTTCCGAAAATTTGACTTATATCTGATGTAAATTTTAAAGAAAAATTTAACAGAGGACTTTGGCTTGATATGAGATCAGATTCTCCATAGTAACATTTCAAGAGATATATTGAAGTCAATAAGGAGAACTGATATTTCCATCTCAGAAATGAAAGGGACAGTGAGAGTAGGGAAATAATAAAGGTGGACTAGGTACCTCATGTTGGGATGCAATTTGTGTCAGCGAGTTTTACGAAAACAAACAAAAGTAAAGCGATTTTTCGCTGTCAATATAAAATACTTCTTCATATATAAACAACAGAGAGATAGACGTGCGATCGTTTGTGCTCAAAAACAAACTTATTTTAGTTTTACAGCGTTTAAGAATTAGGAACATTTTTATAGTCTACGATGTCTCAAAAATTGTATGAAAATAGGTCTACACTATCAAAAGAGGGGTGGAAATATATGATGTTTTGTGCGATCTTTACTGTAAACTCAAATTTAAACAATTTTGTGTCGAGAAATCCATGCATAGTCATGTGCTAGCCTCTCTTGCAAACATGGTAAACAGTATATCAGGGGATATCTGTCATTACGAATGAAACAACGTTATCCACACAAAACAGATATCCTGTGATAACATACCGTAGTTTACCATATTCGACAAACTTTTAAAATGTATTACAAAGAGAAAATTTAGAAACTATAAGTTTATTCTGTAAAAAAACAATAATATAGATTTCATTTAAGAATGAGCTATAATAAGCTGATAGTAAAGTGTAAAAGGAAATAAATGATATAAAGAGTTGTACAGTTTTAACATTTCCTTGTGAACGGCAGTTAAAACAATTAACGAGAAATATTCTTCGCAGTCGTGAAAGAACTTGATCAGACATTGTTTGCAGCTCTTTGGCTACATTCTAGCGAATGTTAAAGGAACTCAGTCACGGTGTTTTGTATTTTTTTGGCCACGTACAAAATCTCCTTTAAACGGAAGGAAACCTGAAAGTAATAGTTTACTAAGATAGAAAAACATCAAAAAGATAATAAACCATAAAGGAACAAGGATGGTCAAGGATGGCGAAGATTGACATGGATTGCAAACGACGACTTTGAAAAATTTAGGCTAAACTTTTCAAAATGTGCAAACCGTGACTGAGCTCCTTTAATTAATTCCTCTCTGATTGAAGCATTATTTTATGACCAAAACAATTTCATAGGGACTCGATGAGAGCAGGCAAATTGATCGCTAATTGTTAATTTGCTCTAAGTGCCAATTAATACTGGCGCTTTCGTGATTTTTTTCTGGTCGTGTAATAAATGAGAAGTCGTCTGAATTATTTAAGTTGCACCCTATCAAGTGTTTTCTTACTTTCGTTTTGTCTCGCCTCATAGTTTCTCCCCTGGTTTCCTGCAAAAAGTCTCCCATACCCTTCACTTTTGTTTGGTTTGGCGTATTTTGCTTCTTTCCTTCCAGTGTGATCACGAGCACAACTCACTCATGAGGAAGTTCTCTGGGGGATACTCCCATATTTAAAGGACGGTTACATGCTCGTTGTCTCCCTTAGGGGCGTAAATCAAGGATTTTGGTCTCATTAGGGTGTTCATAACCAGGCAAACGTCAAAGCATCTTGACCACAGTCTTAAGCTGTCAAAGTATTTTTTAGAGTGCACTCGAAGAGATAACAATTGAAAAACGCTCTTATTTCCGTTTTTAGGCTCGATTTTCGCCGGTCTCTCGAGTCCGGTCATCTAGAGCAGGCTTCCTTCCAGAACAGTGGATGCTAATCAAGCCTATTCCGTTTTAAGTGGTATCTTTTACGGGTTAAACAAAGCTCGAACAACTCTTAGATTCGTCTCCTTTAGGGGTTTAATTCAAATTTTTCGACGAGCATTCCGGACCTTTTCATATGGAAGTTCCCCGCCGGGTTCGAAATCTCTGACAAGAAGTGAAGGAGTGATGAAGTGAAATTGCTCCACACCTACAACTTGGAATAATATTTTCCAAGTTTAAAAGGATTTCGATTCTATATCTCCAGTTCCAAGCATCGCGATGACTAGAGCCAGTCCTGCTATAATCATCGCTATTTCGAAGAGGAACAACAAAATTTGCCAAACACGGAAAGTGCATCTTCTATGAAAACGATCACAATAAGAGCATCTTTTTTTTTTAAATGCTCTTTTTTCGTCGCATCGTATCCTTCGCACATTGTTAGGGTTGTCGCACTGGTGAAAGTCCGCACGCTGCTCATTTAATGTAGTTTGAGACAAACCAGAAACAATCTCTACTGACGTTCTCTGACAAAACAAGCCAGCAAAATCTGTCTCCGCCAAGATAACCCACGAGTCAGGTGTCCAACACCCCAGGGGGGCGGGGGGGGGAACTCCCATATAAAAAAGACGGGTGTGCTCGTCGGAAATTTTGAACAGATCCCCTTAGAGGTACCAAGATCCGGTTTCAAGGGGATTGCTGGAATATTTTTTCTACCATTAGAGGTACCAATTCTTACATAACACATTATTTCCTGTAATATTTTTTTCGGCTCGATACCATAAAAGGTACCGCAAAAGCTCTTGCTGTGGACCTTTTGAGGCTAAACACCTTAAAAGGTACCGAGCCTCGTTTTCAACCCCTAAAAGCACCGTCATTTTTATATGGGAGTACCCTAGCCCCCCCCCCCCCCCCTCGAGCCCATCACCTCTGCGAACGGGCTCCCAGCGCTTCGCGCCGAATTTTTGCTCAGAGCTTGCTCCTCCAACTGGGAGCCTGTTCGCAGGCTATGCAAGTTGGAAGTGTGACATATTGTGGGAGATTGAAAGTGAAGAAAGTGCAAGAGGGAATGGGGCAGGAAAAAAGAGAGGAAATTAGCGTATTTGTTATGTCCACATTTCCACCTGAGGCCCCCAATTTCTTTTTACCGATGCGCGCTCATGTAGACCGGAACTGACGTATTTCACGGGAAAAGAAACCTAAAAAGAGACCGGTCTGTAAAAATGCCGTGACATAGGCTTAGTATGGGAGTTGCAAGCTCCAAGTGATGAGCTCCTGACGAAAATTTATATTGACGGCCTAGGCCACGCCTTGAAGACATTGGAACATGGCGTGAGCGGAAATGTAACAAATATTTTCCGACGAGCATCCCCGACCTTTTAATATGGGAGTCCGCCTCCCCACCCCCTCCCCGTGAATCGCTGCATCTTTCCAGTGCACGACATTTTACAGATCACACGAGCATTATGTCCGTTTCATCTCTGTATCTATCGTTTATGACCTGCCAGCGTCTTGGAAAGGTTGTGTTAAGGTCTATAAACATAGAAAACATGCATGAGCGTGATATTTACTTAAGGTGGCTGAAAACAGTTTCCAGCACTTAGATTTTGATGGGTCGTTATAACCACAACTCTTTATCACCAGGAGCCATAATCGGGGACGGAGACCGTAAGCGTGCGCCATTTCTAGCATTGCGGTTGTCCCCATGATATGGGACAATAATTCTATTTTTAGAACAAATTGCGCCATCGCCTGCGGCACACGCGCGTACATGCTGCGAGGATTTTTGCGGATGTCGCGCGGGGGAAATGGCGTCCGAAATTCCCGAAATTTTTCATGTTTTTGGCCCACAACTCAACGCGTTTACGTCTGTTGGAATTTTGCTTAAGTATTTTGGTCGTAAGATGCTCCAGTTTGAGTGAAGTAAGACAGTGTCGAATTTAGGAATGTTCCGCTGTAAGCTTATATATATCGCTGACCAAGTTGTGTTCCGACGGATGCTTCTTTTGCACGAGCTGTACATTACTCCACTTTAAATTTCACATATGTTGAAGATTAACAGCTTTTCCATTACACAGCGAAAAACTAGCTGGATATATTTAGATATAGCAGAGCTTCAGGACTTCATAGTTTCCTAGCTCCTCTTGCCACACGCTTGCGAGGAATTTGTCAGTCTATCGCGACCGAAAAGTAAAACAAAATAATTGCCAGTTTGAGTTTCGCTTGAATTGTAAGCAACGCTTGATGTTTCATCAAGGCCCAATAACTTTACGTCCGTAGATACTGCTCAGTTTTATTCGTGTAAAAATCCAGTAAATTCTCTGTTGTCAATGAATGAGAGCGCCCGCCAATGCATGCTTTGTACAATCAGTAAACATGACAAATTGTACTTCCGCCGCACTTTCGTGTGAAAACGTAAATCGAACTCAAACAATAACTCTATAGTTTTTAAATATGTTTAAGATTGATAAATGTTTGAGAACATATTAAAAGCTAAGCTGAAAATATGTGAATAAAAGAGAAATAGTCAGCAAAGTTACGATAACGCTTTCTTTAATCAACTTCGAATAACGATTTCGATTTTGTGGATCGAGTTATCAAAACTCCTTGTCTATTTTCATTTTCGCGGTGTAAAACTTCACTATCCTTATAGAAACAAACATGATGTTAGTAGCCTTTTTTGCGTTCGTGAAATTTGTTACAGCATCTCAGCACAAAAGATAACGAAAGAAATCTTTGTCAAGATTTGTTGACAATTGAAAACACCGACTTGGACTTGAAATTAAAGTGCGCGAGCTGCACCATGCAAATGAGCTAATTGTACGCGTCAGACTTTCCTTTCAAAAACTAAGAAACCGTCAAAAAAGGTTTTGGTTATGATGAACCATTGTCTGAGAAACTCACAAATTAACTCGATACCAGAGTAGAGAGTTTTCTTGCTATATTCTTAAGTCAGAACAAACGCAAAAACATACGCGTACGCTTACAACTAGCGTGAGCAGATCTTATTACTCATTCCCAGCGCGAGATTGAAGTCTTGTTTTCGACCCTGAAAAACCCACCTTTTCCGTTAGCTCAAAGCATAAAACTACATATAAGCGCCCTGGTTCGTATTTCCTGCCTCATTCCCTGCCATCGCTGTGAAAAATACGCAAGAGAATCTCTCAACTCTCACCATTTGATCACGCAACGTGACAACATCCACGCGAGAGCCCCCGACATGTGCGTGAATCTGCGCGGATATATGACGTCAGGATGGTGCAATTTGTTCTAAAAATAGACAAGAAGATCTGTCAGATCTTATAACCGCGCTTTTAAAATTTAACGGTTCGCTTAGCACTACCGTCGGAACGTAGTGCACATTCCAAAGCAGTCATTGATGATTCTTTTCTTACTGTAGACATCACATCACTTGATCAACACAAACTGTATTATTGCACCATCAGTGGTAGCCGTTGACAAATCTCCGATGATGTAATGGTCTTAATCTAGAACTTTCTTCGGGATATGTATGGGCATGAACGATATGAACGACACAATAATAACACTATTAACAACAGCTTTCTTTCTTAAAAGTCATGATTAAATTTAATTGGTGTTTTCCACGAGTAAAGGGCTAGCAAAGTAGTCACACAAGTCATAAAAAAAACCCTATCCCGACCGATGTATCGATTTTGGTCACTCCAGTGACCACAGATTGAAAACGTGACAGAAAATTGGCGTTACTTTCGATTCTCACCAAATTTGTCATATCCCCCGCTCGGGAGAATTTTGTTAAGTTAGCCAATTTAGTATGCAAGCCACCGTAATGGCGGTCGCCGTCGGCGAAATGTTTATTTGCTCAAAATTGGGGCAAAATCTTTCGGAGATGGAAATCAGGACATTTGTATGGATACAGAAAGTAATTTGGGACCAGTTGCTGGCTTCTAAGGCTGAATTTATCCAGAAGTAAGCTGTATTTTCGTTTTCGTGCCGAAAGCCACGCGATGAAATATTAGAGACCTTAAGCAAACACTGGAGGCGGCGAGGTGGACGCCAACTGGAAGTAAAATTTCCCGCTCTCGACCTAATTAGCATAATCACGTGGAGTGTTGCCCGCGTCTTCCAACAGTGGCGGCGGCGAGAAAGGTAGGTTTGGCCGCCTCGAGAGCCGGTCGCGTTATTTTCCCATTTGTAGCACCTAAAATATACAGAAACTCTTTTATAAAGTTAAAAACTGTTTTTTGACACGTCTCTTTGTATTTTTTTTTTTGCAAATATCTGATATTTCGTTTGCTTTACAGCGAAAATCTCACTTCACATTGGAGGTGTGAGTGAAGAAGAAAGATGGCAAGCGAAGGAGAGAAAAGTAAAAGAAATGGGTGAGTTTCCTGGATTCACATTGTTCGGAGTGATGTTCACGTCTTGTAGACTTAAAAACTTTAGATTGCAAGTCCTTGCTGGTACAAGATGCTATTTTGTTCTTCCAATTTGTCTCTATAACTTTGGAATATTTCCGAAAGGTGAATCGATAGACAGGACCTGTTTTTAATAAGCTTTTGTTTTCTCTCTTCTAGCTCAAACATGGAATGGACAGAAGCGCATGATTTGATCCTAGCGAAAGAAGTCAGAGCTTCAGAACCATGGATCTTCAAACCAAGGACTGTAGATCGAGGAAAAGTACGGAATGCCATCACGGATCGTCTGAATGACGAAACCTCCGTGAAGTTTCAGGTGAAGCGGAAAAACGTACAGGAACATTTCAAACTACTACTGGACAAATTCACTCGAAACGAAAATATCAGGCGAAACTGAGTGGAGTTGACATCGAAGATAGCGAGATGGATATTCTGATGGAAGAAATATCAGAAAAATGGGGGGAGGCAGAGGCCAGTGACCTTGGTTGCACTAGTAAAGAAAAGGCTGATTCAGTCTTCGTAAGGAAAGTAAAGATTTTTCGACGTGTGTAGATCCCTCAACAACAGAAATTCATCCTCGTCTATGATGTCCTCAAAGCATGCAACAGCTAGAAGGTCTCGGACCTCTCGAAAAGTTGCCATTATGCTCGTAAAATCCAGAACAAAGTGAAATTGGACCACTGAAAACGAAAGCAAAACAGCCGTTGCTCGCCGCCGCTTCTACGAAGTTAATATTCTAATTTCGCGCCAAGAGGAGGCGGTCTCAACCCAACTCCCGCGCGGCCATCGCCGCCTCCACCTAACCGCCTCAAGTGTTTGCTTAAGGTCTCTATTATCGGCTTGTTCTGCTGTCTTGTTCTGTTTTTTCTCTTGGTCCTTTTTGTAGCCCGCCGAGGCCAGTCTTTCGTCTAAATCAGTTGAAAAAAGTTCGAAAAAGATGTTCCCATTTAAGTTTAAGCTCTCAGGCGATAATTCTGGAGTTTTTTGGCCGAAACATCGGCTTTGTTATGTTCGTGTTTTTCAGTTGCTATGGGCGACCGTGGCTTCCTTTGTTAGGTCAAGTCTGGGGAGTGAGGTCACAAAAAAATTCCAATTAATTCTGGTTTTGTTCGATTTCGCTGAAATTTTAACACGATAAAGCTGGATTGTTAAGGAATAGATTTACCGCCTGGCAATGTGTGGTATCTATTAACGCTTAAGTGATATATCGCTTCGAAATCAGGGTTTTGAAGAGATTTTTTTGCAACGTGTGGGTTCGGCGTGATTTTGTAATCGGAGGTTTTTGTTGACCCCGAAGGAAAAAATATCCGGAAAAGGTCATTTCATCGATGATTCAAACGGATATAAATATGTATATGTTCCGAGCGAAATTTCTGGTGAAAAAATATAATTTTTGACGAACGCTGGGTTTTTAATTTTTTTCCCGCGAAAGTCAGTATCGGAGATGAGATTTATTAATGTTTCAACAGCTTTTGGCGAGTAAACATCACAGGTTGCGTGACTCAAAATTTGGCCGAGTGAAAGCTTGGGTCTGGTCGCCTACAAATCGAAAAAAAAACCACGGGTAAACCATGAACCGCGCTCGGCCCATGGCCGCGCGGTTAAAAAACCACGGGTAAACCATGAACCGCGCTCGACCCATGGCCGCACGGTTAAAAAACCACGGGTAAACCATGAACCGCGCTCGGCCCATGGCCGCGCGGTTAAAAAACCACGGGTAAACCATGAACCGCGCTTGGCCCATGGCCGCGCGGTTAAAAAATTGTCCCATATCATAGGTGCGCGCGAATCCCGAGACTTACGGTCTCCGTCCCCGATTATGGCGCCTGTTATCACTTGATGCTACAATCATAAAAAAAAACTGCCCAATCATTGGTGAACATGTTGTTATAATTTTCGTAACAATATAGGTTACCATAGCAACAGTATAACTAGCTAAAAACACCGTTAATTACAGCTTTAGGGGCTTATAATTCAAAACCGGCAGGTTTAAATTTATCTTTTAGTATTAAATTTTCATAAGCACGAGAAGATACAACTTTTGGCAAAGTTTTAAAATAATCCGCACACAGGCTCTGCACATAGGGTTCAGAGCCACGTTAAATATTTGAAAAAATATTTTAAAAAAATATTTAAAAACTCATTAATTTAAAAACCCAAAAATGGGAGTCATTCATCAGTGTGTTTGAATGTAGTAAATCCGTCTGAATTGCTTCTAATCTTCTTAGTTTTGAGCACTTTCATGTTCGTGTACTTGCTTGCTATTTCCTGAATTGACTGAGTTATACCCCGGGTATCTTCAAAAATCCTTGAATCAATGTTTTCAATCCGTTGAAGGTTGTGTTCGGCTTTTCGAACGATAAACTGGGTCTTGCCTTACTCAAAAAAAAAAAGTAATAATATTGAAGAGAAGCGCTTAAAATCAAAAACAAGTAGAAGAAAAAACAATTTGGCTTCTCCTCTTCATTCACACAGGGCTAAGGTCAATAGAATCTTTTTTTAACAGATGACCGTTTCCCCGTTTTAGGGATGATAAATAGATAAACAATTGTATTTCATTTATAGCACGGTGGCCTTTCCATAAGCAATAGCTGCAGCGCTGATACCCACACAGACTCTGGTAAAACTAACAGAAAGAACTAAAACTAAACAATAAATAAAGCCATATTACAATATTAAAACCTATGAAACAATTTACAACGAAAACTGTCCCCCGATGAGATAATATGCGATGTCACCAGCAAGAGGTCAAGGAGGAATCCGAAGAAATGTTCTTTTTGTAACTGGACATTACACTCGCTTTCAATGTTACGAGCATAGGCGACATCTTTCGAACATTTCATCCTTCGACATGCTATGTAAAAGGCTGAAAGACCGTTTAAATCTACTCGAACTCAAATCTAAAATCGGGCAATTTTTCTGGTTATTGGCGGAACAAGTGACAATGGCTGACCTCAAATGAATGAAGATTGCAGACTTCGCATATTTCTCGATTTACGGGATAATTCAAACGATTTTAGTGTACTGTAGTCGATCGGCTCTCAGTGGTGACTTCCGGTGGAATTGGGCCTCTCAGTATTAGGGACCTTTAGATTTGACTACGAGTTCGAGATTGAGTACGAGTACGATTGTCGAATTTCAAACCTTTCCAGAGTATGGGAATTGAAAATCGTTCAAATCTAAAGTCACACAATATTCGAAAGATGTAAACATTCGATTTTTCTCTCACAGAATGTTTTCTTGATACTCTTAGCCTTAGCTTGATGTCAAATAAATCCATCTTTCATGACCAAAAGTCGAGTTCGAACGTAAAGAAGTCAGTTGTGCTTACATTTTTGACGTAGGCCATTTTACGAGAGATGACATGTCGAAAGATGGTGGCTATGCACGTAACACTGCAAGCGGGTGTAAACAATTTGTGCTTGTGGTAACCAATCCAGACGCTTGGTCTACTAAACGTGGCACTGTCTATCAGTTAAATACCGTCCGTCTTCTCAATCTGTCTCCTGTCTGGTTACGTATAACCGAAAATCTCTACACTTATCTTTTTTTATGGTGACAAGTAAAATAATCGACCTCACTGCCTGATAAAGAGCAACCGAGAAGATCCAAGGGCTGCTAATGGGGACGATACGATACTTTCGGGCGAAAGTTTACTTCAAGAGCGGGAGAGCCCTCCCCCGCTCTTAAAGTTAACTTTCGGCCGAAAATACCGCTCACCTAAAAATATCGCATCGTCCCGACTAGATCTCCGAGGATGGATGAAGACTAGCCACTTACTGGAAATCTAACCTTATGTCGGAAATCTAACCTTGCGACTGAAATTAGTCAGTGAAATCGGAATACGGCTTTTCTTAACATGAACAGTGTTAGTTGGCCTAACGTATGTTTGCCTGAAAATGCTCTTCGACGTAACTCAGAGTTTTCTTCTTTATTCTGCTTTTCATCGGTTTCATGTACTTCAAATTCAAAGGGATACCAGGAAAGGGAACCAAAGTGCATTCCTCCAAATCAGCGGCTGTCCTAAGTTTCTGCTTTTGAGCAGTTGCCTGTCATTGCACAAAGTAACCAAAGATGATGAGCTGCTTTTTGCCAAGCTGAGACCGACACGTTTGAACAATTCCTCACCGCTGTAACTATCACCATTGACTATTAGGGTGACAGTACTTACAGGCGTACTTTTGGCCAAACCTTTACCAAGGCGTTTCGTCCAGTCTTCGCTCACGAAACCGTCATTCTTCATTAAATCTTAGATTGAGAGTAGTTAATAATTTGCTTTTCGCCAAGCCATCTCCAAGTTGTCTTGCCCAATCTTCTCTCATGATAAGAATACTACTGTTGATTGTTAGGCTAAGAGTAGTTATTGACGTGTTTTTGGCCAAACCGTCACCCAGACCTTTTGTTCAGTTTCCACTCATGCAAAGGTAACTGCTGTTGATTGTTAGGCTGAGAGTAGTTAATGACGTGTTTTTCGCCAAACTGTCGGCCAGACCTTTTGTCCAGTTTTTACTCATGCAAAAATAACTGCTGTTGATTGTGAGGCTGAAAGTAGTTAATGACATGTTTTTCGCCAAACCGTCACCCAGACCTTTTGTCCAGTCTTTTACTCATGGAAAGCTCACTGCTGTTGATTGTTAGCTTGAGAGTAGTTAATGACGTGTTTTTCGCCAAACCTTCACCCAGACCTTTTGTCTAGTCTTCACTCATGATAAGGTTACTGTTGTTGATTGTTAGGCTCAGAGTACTAGAGTTAATGACGTGTTTCGATTTTGTTGGTTGAGTTATCAAATTAAAACTCCTTGCCTATTTTATTTTCGTAGTGTAAAATTTCACTATGTTAAAGAAACACACATGATGTTAGTAGCTTTTTGGCGTTGGTGAAAATTGTTGCAGCATCTCGGCGCAAAAG